>NC_059116.1:42153646-42453940 GCF_020740685.1 Jaculus jaculus | reverse complement strand
TCATGATGTGGCTGAGGCCGCCTCCTTCCTAGATGCTGCTGCCCCCTCGTCGGCTGCTCCCCCCTCCTCTGCAGTCCCGGCCCCAAGCAGGTCATCATCCAGCCCCGGGTGCCCATCCCCGTTGTTGGCAGCTCTGTTCTGGTCACTCTGCTGCTTTTGTTGCCGGGTCTCCTTGTACCTCAAGGTGATGTCCCGCAGGAAGAAGCGCCAGAAGGTCCAGGTGAGCACCAGGACAGAGCCTAGAGTCCAGCACTGAGAGATGTAGAAGGGCAGTGACAGGGTGAGTGTGTGGGGGTCGTACTTCACGACGATGAGTAGTTCGGTGACTGTGATAGCTGCCACCAGCCAGGCCTGCTGGCCCAGCTTCCTGTGGGGCTTCAGTTCATCCATGAAGTCATAGATCTCGCGCATGGCCACAAAGAAGACCAGCCGCAGCAGGACCAGGTAATGTTCAGGGGGCATCCACAGTACAAACTTCAGGTAGAACGTGTTCAGCTCTGCCAGTAGGAACACCAGAATGATGCCACACACAGCTAGCCAGCGGTGCAGGCTGGAGGCGGGCTTCCACTCAAAGCGTACCCAGCTATAGGGGTGAACTGGAAGGCAATCCTCTTTATCTTGCCCTTGTATGTTGGAATGTTCCAGAGGCCCTGCCACTTGTACGTCTTCAGGGATAGCCATTCCAGGGTCTTTATGCCACAGTAGATGCCAAGACCATTGCAGATAAGCACATCCATTATCCAGTGGTCCCACCAGCATTCACTGAAGTTGGGCAGCTGGTGCTCCAGGCTGTACTCCAGGAACTTGAACATCACGCTAATGATCATGCACATCCACCAGTCACGGATCATGAGGGTCTTGAGATACCAGCCAATGAAGTGTGCAGGAACAAAGCCATCGAGCTTGTCCCAGATGTTGTGGAAGGGATCAGTCTTGTTGTCTGCATCGTAGATGAGGCAGTTTCCCCCGTAGTCCCTCTCTGGCAATGGGACGCCCAACCTGGGGTCGACATACTTCAGAAACTGCCAGCCATCCTGGACAGTCTGGAAGAGGATGAAGATGAGAAACAGCTCATAGACCACACTCACACAGAGCCAAAACCTCCAGTAAGCTCTTAGTGTTGTAAGCTGTGTCCTGAGGCGTTTCTTCCAGGAGGGTCACGTAGCTCAGTGCACAGGTGAGGATGAACAGCACAGTTAAAGTGTGGGCGTGCCAGAAGAAGGTGCTGGTGCCATCGTCGTAGACCTTGGACTCGGTGCTGCGGCGGCCCTCGGGTGGCGGAGACTCAGACTGCGAGCCCCCGGCGGCCCTGCACTCGCCCCTACGCGTGACGCCGGACCTCCACAGCCCGCCAGGCCATGGGCAGTGGGCGGCGGGCAGGGGTCGCAGCAGCCCGTCAGGGTCTCTGCGGAGCGGGGCCTTTTGTTCATTTTTTATTTATTTATTTGAGAGTGACAGACATAGAGAGAAAGACAGATGGAGGGAGAGAGAGAGAATGGGCGTGCCAGGGCCTCCAGCCACTGCAAACGAACTCCAGATGCGTGCGCCCCCTTGTGCATCTGGCTAACGTGGGACCTGGGGAACCGAGCCTCGAACCGGGGTCCTTAGGCTTCACAGGCAAGCGCTTAACCACTAAGCCATCTCTCCAGCCCTCAAAGCTAGCTTTTAAATTGTCCTTTCTTGTTAAGAGGATAGTTAATAATAAGTGTTGGGTTAATTCCATGTCCTTTGATTCTGCTTTGGGAAGAGATAGTAGGGAGGTCCTCTGACACGGAAGATGTTATGATTTGCTTACTATCTTAGGGGGTAGATTCTGAGATGCTGAAGTCAGGACACAAGTCGTCTTTGTGTCACCTGACTGCCACCAGAGCAGAAATGAATTTACTACAGAACCTTTTGTTACTAGCTCTTACACTAGCTAGACGTCGAACTATTCCCTGTGTTACCTACTTTAAAATTGTTTTAGGTGGTTGCTACCTTTGAAATAGGAATGCATGGGTAGTAATTAACTGTGGTAGTAAACATGTAGGTAGTGTGATGGAAGAGGAAGGGCAGTGAGTGGTCTTTGTGCTCTGAAGTGAGGGAAAGGTCCTCTGTGAGAAGACCTTGGTGGCGTTGTGCATCTGCTGATCATTTTCTCAGGGCATGCGAACAGTAGTCTGTTAGGTCTGGAAAGAACAGCAAGGTGAAAGCTATTTAGAATAAGGATGATGTGGGGCTGAGTTGGGCCTTGAATTCTATCCATAAATTTTGATTTCCCAGGCAGCTGAAAAACCACATGATAGAAAAGTATGTATTCACAAGTGTCTTTTTTTTTTTTTTTTTTGGTTTTTCAAGGTAGGGTCTCACTCTGGTCCAGGCTGACCTGGAATTAACTCTGTAATCTCAGGGTGGCCTTGAACTCACGGCGATCCTCCTACCTCTGCTCCCCAAGTGCTGGGATTAAAGGCGTGAGCCACCACACCCGGCTAACCACAAGTGGTATTTTAAGGAAGACGAACTTGTACACACTGGAGCAGAGCTCAGACACCCGGAATCGTGGTTGGGAGGTCCTTGTACTGCCATGTAGAACAGGGCTGCGGGCAGAGAAGTGACATGGAGGCTAGTTTAAGGTTAGGCCTGATTATCCAAAATAAGAAACATGGTCACCGGAAGGAAAAGCCTGGGATGTTTTCATTTGTGAGCATTTTGAGTTGGAAGTAATGGAACAGCAACAAAGTAAAAATGTTAAGTAATTTGTTTGAAAAGAATGTTTTATTTTATTTTATTAACAACTTCCTGATTGTGAACAATATCCCATAGTAATGCCCTCCCTACATCCACTTTCCTTTTGAAATTCCATTCTCCATCATATCCCCTTCCCCTCTCAGTCTCTGTCTTATTTTGATGTCATCATCCTTTCCTCCTATTATGATGGTCTTGTGTAGATAGTGTCAGACGCTGTGAGGTCATGGATATCCAGGCCATTTGTGTTTGGAGGAGTACATTGTAAGGAGTCCTACCCTTCCTTTGGCTCTTACATTCTTTCTACCACCTCTTCTGTAATGGACCCTGAGCTGAAAAGAATGTTTTATGGATGTGATTCTTCTCATAGCAGTGAGGTGATTTTTCTTGGGGCGGGGAGAGGTTCGAGGTAGGGTCTCACTAGCCCAGGCTGACCTAGAATTCACTATAGAGTCTCAGGGTGGCCTCGAACTCACTGCAGTGCTCCTACCTCTACCTCCTGAGTGCTGGGCAGTGAGGTGATTTCTAAGATTGGAAGAAAGAATAAGATAGTGTAGTATATGTTGCCAGTAGTGTAAGACCCAGTGATAAATGTTGGTTAACATGTGACATTCAGCATGAGGAGGAGTGACAGTGATGGTGATAGGAGAATACCATCAGTTGTTTATAGACATGAGGAGTTATAGTTGCTTTCATGTTGCTGGGACAAACCCAATGCAGCTGATTAGAGGAAAAGGTTTGCTTTGCTTTACAGTCTTGAGGGAAAGTTTCATTGTGGCAGGAAACGATGGTAGAGCCTCGGTATCACATCTTGCCACAGCAGCTGGCAGGAAGCTATAGGAGGGGATCTGCCAATAGACCTCAGGGTCCACCCCCAGTGACACACCTTCAGCAAGTCTGTCTCCCAAATTGCCGTGTGCTGGGGACTTGATACTCAAAACACACAAGGCTATGGGAAACAGCTCATTCAAACTACCATGCCAGGTTTAGTTCTCTCATTTGGTAGTTAATCTTCAGCATAATCCTATGAGATAGATCTCAACCAGTGGAGCCAGGAATTGAGGTTCTAACCCAGACTTCCTGGCTCTGAAGCCTGTACTCTGAACCCTGTATCTTTACATGGGTTGATTAATGGATACTGGTAAAGTTGGTAAAGTGCTTGCTGTGTTTCCTGGGTTTGGATTCCCTGCTGTACCCACATAAATGCCAGGCAGGCACATTAATTGGCCTGTAGTTGAAGTGCTTAGGAGGTGGAGACGGGATCCCCAGGGAAAGCAGGCTATCCAGACTAGCAGAATTGGGGACTCGGGATACAAATGAGAGATGCTGTCTCAGCAGTGAGGTAGAGAGTGATGGAGGAAGACACCAGATGTCAACCCTGGCCTCTGTCTGTACATGCAGTTATGCACATGTACGCACGTGTGCACACACACAGATGTTCACGAGGCCTGGGCTTATTACCATTATCACTATTGTTCTCTTACTTTCTTCCTCATTTCTTTTGTTCCTTCCCTTCTTACTTTGCTCACATTTGTAACCTTTAGTGTAATAAATTGTGAAATGTTTCCTACAGTGCAGTCAGTTCCTTGCCAACAGTAGACCCTGTAAATCTTACTAATGGACTTAAATCTGAGAATCTGGGAGTAAGATTGTTTTTATTACTGAATCGAATACATTGGCTGCTGTGATACTGGCTCATGTAAGTGCATGCCCACGTTTCTATTAATGATGATCCGTGAAATGGATAAGTCTTTTCTGTAGTTATTGTTAGGTTTTCTCATTCAACCCAGAAAATCATTTGTGGTGTGAAGAATAAATGCAAGATGCAAGGACTGTTACTAGAGCAGTCTCATGTGGGAGAGGAAGTATCAGACAGCATGTGGGAGGTGCAGAGGAAATAGGGTGCTGTCCTTGGAGAAGGCAGGGCTCAGTTGTAAAGATGAGAAAGCCCCGAGATAGTCACTGCAGTGACAGAAGCAGACCCGAGCCGTTTGTGAAGGAGGAGGGGACATTGGTGAGCGCCTCTGGAAGGGTGGTGTTCTCGACAAGCTCACCTTAAAGAAAGGCAGCTGCTGTCTGGTGAGGAACAGAAAGAAGGTTTGTAGACAAGCAGTAAGAGCCATGTGTGAAATACGAGCCCTTGACTGAAGCATGGAAGGGCAGTGAGAGTGAGTTGTGGTGAGGGGTCTTAGGGGTATTTTGAGAAGAAAGCTGAGCACTGTTTGAGTTTATTTAATGTGTATACATTTACAAATAAATGCATTTGAGAGCTTACAATCTAATATGGCTTCTATTATAAAGATATGGCAGTCTCCTTCATTTATCAGAAAGGCTACCTTTTTGTTATAGAATAAATGTATTCTCATTCTGTCCAGTGAGTGCAACTGACGGTGGTAAGAAGATACATAAAGATATTTTTGTCTTTTGATTTGTTATATTTTTAAAGAAAGTAAAAGTGATTCAGCTATCTTTAAACATAATGGCTACTTTAGAAATAAGTCCCTAAAATTACATAATATTATATTTCCTTTATGCAGTGATATTGTGTAGGTAAATTAATCAATTTGTGCAAAAGTCACTTTCCACTTTCAACTTATAATTTTGTATAAATGATTAAAAGAAACATTGGTGTTAAGGCTCTTGATGCTCTTGATAGCTTTTCAGACTCCTGCTGTGTGAAATGCATTGGAAATGAAGGGAAATTCAGAAAGCATTACTAGGAACCATTGACAGTGATTGGAAGTGGGCTAAGGTGACCAGTGCTTGGGGTGGGGGTGGGAGGGGATAGTAGCTCCAGGGGTCCTGGCCTTCATTAATTAGGGAATGGCAGTGCCTTTAGGATAAGGAGTCCTATCTAATAGAAAAAGTAAAGGGCTGATTCTAGACTCTAGGTCTCTCACTGTTAGGCATGTCTTTTCCTTTACTAAGGTTCTATGTGATTCATTTTGACTTACAGTTCAAGTTCACAGTCCATCTTGGCAAGAAGGCATGGCAGTGGGACCTTGGGGGAGCTGGTCACATTCATTTCACAGCAAGGAAGCAGAGAGCAGTGAATATGCCGCTCAGCCTACATTTTGTTGTATTGCTTTTTTATTTTGCTCATTTTTTGAGGCAGGGTCTCAGGTAGCCAATAGATAGCTTCAGACTCACTGGTCAGCAGATGACGACCATGAATTTCTGGTTTTCCAACTTCCACCTCCAAGGGGGTGGGATGACAGTACACCTCCCCACTCTGTATGTATGGTGCTGTATGCCAGGTGCTATGATCCAGCTTAGGGCTTTGTGTCCTAGGTTAGCACTGGACCAACTGAGCCACATCCCCAGCTGAGTTTCTGCTTTTTATTCACTCAGGATATGTCTCTCATAGTTATGGTGGTTCCTGTCACCTCCATTAACTCATTCTAGAAAGTCTATCAGCCATTTTCAGAGATTTGTTTCCATTGTGATTCTAAATCCTATAAACTTGATAACCAGAGATTAATTATCACAAGTCCACGCCTTGTTAACTTCATACTCAGCATAACACTTTACTTTTTTATTTTTGGTTTTTCGAGGTAGGGTCTCACTTTAGCTCAGGCTGACCTGGAATTCTCTATATAGTCTCAGGGTAGCCTTGAACTCACAACGATCCTCCTACCTCTGCCTCCTGAGTGCTGGGATTAAAGGCATGCGCCACCATGCCTGGCTTTAACATAACACTTTTAAGCCATAGTGTTCCAATCCTTGTCGCTATAGGCTTGTGCCCTTTTCTTTATGAAAAATCCAACTTCAGAAGTTCCCATAGTCTTAACAGTCCCAACAGTGTTCAAAAACGGAAGTGCAGAATGTTTTCTGTGACTCAGTCTCATTGACTGAAGGCTCCTATAAAACAATAATTAAAAAAAAGTTCTGCGCTTTCCAGCTCAGAATGGCTCAGAGTAAGCATTCACAATCCAAAAAGGAGGTATGGGGGCCCAGCAAGGAAAGATCAGACAGACCACACAAGATGAATACTCAGCAGAGCCAACCCCAAATCCTAAGATCTGTGCCTGGCATCTTTGGCTCATGATGTAGTCATCTGGACTCCGAAGGGGTTCATTTGTCCTGCCTCTGCTTGCCTGTAGCACTCACAGTCTCTCTTGGGCTGGCTTCACTCAGAACCTGCAACTCTCCCATGGTTCTGATATCTCCAACATCCCAGGGTCTCCATTGCAACTTAGTATTCACTATAACCTTATGCAGTGGCCCTCTCAAGACCTCCTTCAAGGGACTGTAGCCTTGCAATGCATTGCCTGGCCTTAGAAGGTCTCTGAAACTGTGTTACAAATTCCATGGCCCTCAATCTTGCATCTTTCATGCTTCTAAAACCTGTAGCATGTGGATGACAATGCCAAGTTCTGCTGTCAGTTTGGAATGAAGCCTGGGCCCTGGGACCTTAGCTTGGGATGAATGAGACCTGTCCTCCCCCCTCCACCACAGTTTGGGGTGAAGCCTGGTCCTCTGGGATCCCAGCTTGCCATGAAATTTGCCCCTCCCCACCCTAGGTCACAACTTGGGATGAAGCCTGGTACTCCAGAGCTTCAGCTGCAGCTCTTCTTGTAACTTTCCTGATAAACTTGGTGAATCATTTCCCTGGACTGTTCTGCTTGTGCTGTGAACTCCCTCCGTTCAGGCTGTCTTCCTTGAACTGAATTTGGATTGTCAGAGAGCCTTCCATGGGTGAGGTTTTGTCCTCAGGATATCTTTCCCAGTTTCTCACTGCAGTATATAAGGTTTGATGTCTTTAACAGTTAAAGCTGAATACTTAGCAGAGTAAAACTTTAAAGTTGTATCAGATAATCCCCAGGTGGAGAGTCATAGGAAGAAGAAAAAGAAGAAAGGTTTTGGGTTCCACAGGAGAGTGTGGGCAGAAGGAAGGCCTGGTCCTATAGTAGGGAAAGTCCCTGTGCCTCAGTTGATGTAATCAGGTAGGACATCTGTGAGACAATGCACCGTACTGACAGCCAACCTGCTGAAAATTTCAAACATTGCCTATGTGGAGAAGTAAACCCCTAGGGAAATTATGTAGGTGGCCAGATCATACTGTCTTATGCTGCTTTAATAATTGGGTGCTTGCATTTGATTGATTGGCTGATTGGTTGATGATTGACTACCTTTCCTTCTCTTTTTAATTGTCTAATTTAATAATTTATTTAATTATTATCCTCACGTGAGAGCACACAGCAGAGCTGGGAAGCAAACCCTGGGCTGACTCACTGAATCTTGTGCAGGACTTTGCACCAAGGTTTGCTTGTGGTATGCTGTGTCATGCTGTTGATAGTATAAAACGAAGATAGTATAAAATGAAGATTTTCTCCAGGTCATGTTCAAGTTCATGAGTTAATGTCACAACTTTGACAAGTCTTGAGACCTGCACTACTATGCAAAAGCCACTTAGAAAATATAGTCTGCTCTGCTGCAACTTGTTTTTTTAAAAACATAGAGTGTATAAAGTTACATGGGACATTTCATTTTGTTTTCTATGTTTGTCCAGAGTCGTGTGTGTAACATAGTCCTTCACCCAGGGCCCCATAGACTCTCCCTATTCACCCTTCACCTACCTTCTCTCTGTCCATAGGATGCAGTTTCTAATTGTATGTTTTCTGGTCGTAGGCTTTGACAAAGTTCTTGAAGTGTGTTAACTGGGATCTGCCTCAGGAGGCCAAGCAGGCATTGGAGCTTCTGGGGAAGTGGAAGCCAATGGATGTGGAGGATTCCTTGGAGCTGCTGTCCTCACATTACACCAACCCAACGGTGCGGCGCTATGCTGTGGCAAGGCTCCGCCAGGCTGATGACGAGGTATAATATTAGTATTGCTGCTATCTGACTGTTTGACCAGGTACATATAAGATGCATCTAAATTAATATTAGACACTAATTATAGACTCAGAATGAGAGAGGAAGAAGGAGGGAAGAAGGAAGGGGGGGAGGGAAAGAAGAAACATGATATACTTGTGTTTTTAGAAGTAAAATTAAAATATTTCTCCAAGGGCTCCTCTGTGAGATGAAAATTATTTCCTGCTGTGTTTCATGATAGGACAGTCTCTCCCAGGACACTTACCTGACAACAGAGCTTATTTGGCTCTCTCTGGGGAAAAAAATAATTCTTTTTTTTTTTTTTTTTTTGAAAAAAGAATTCTAATGACAAATGTTTCAATGAAGCACAGCTGGGGAGCAATTCTGACCACTCTGTCAGTCAGGATACAACCAGCCGGGTTGCGCTGCAGCCATGCAGAACCCCTGGGCCTTAAGGCAAAGATGCATGGTTCATTTCTATCTCCTTCAAACACTTGCTCGAAGCTTTCAGCTGCTGACCGTTGTGAGTCTGCCGATTTCCAACAGAGCTTGTGAATCCTGTGGGTAGCAGCACTGCAGACTTGACATTTCATATCCATGTGCATGTGGGGCCTTCAGGGAAGGAGGAATATAAGCTGGCGCAGGCACTGCTGGACTTTGAGCTTAGTGGTGGCTCCAGAAGACAAAGCCGAATCCAGAATTACTCTTTCCTCTTCACTGTTCTTGGGTGAATGTGTTCTCAAGCAGTTTAGGCCAGCCCAATAGGATTTATGGCAGAACCACTCTCCTCCAGCTTTGCTTTCTATATAATCACTGTGCCCATGGAGCTGCTCTTACCAGTGTAGATGTTGATGATTGATGGTGATGATGATTACTAAAAAGTTTATAGCGTGGACATAATACATATTGGTGATACTCCCTCCCATCAGGTTATACTCTTGTACCCCCGCCACCACCCCCATTCCAGGGGCGTTGTTGGTATGTACTCTAGGGTTGTGAATGCACCAGTGAGTCTCTGTGGAGAGAGCAGTGCTTCGTGATACACCTTCCCATCCTGTGGTTCTTACAATCGTTCTGCCCCCTTTACTGCCATATTCCTTGATTCTGATGGGTGTGTTATAGTCTCCTTTAATGCTGAGCTCTCTGACTTTCTGTTCTAGTGAGTTTTGAGCCTCCTCAGCGACTCCACCATCTCCCTGGAGCAGGTTGTCAGGCAAGTAGTGAGAGCAGCACAGCACTTGTGTTTAAGTCACCACTTCCTCTGGAGTGTCTCCCAGGCTCTGGCAGATGTGATAGAGATGTCTCCCCTTGTGCTATGCAGTTGCTTATCTTTTCTTGTCATATTGGTGGGTCTTGGACCAAAACAGTTTTTGAAGAAAAAATATTATTTGAATTAGAAGTGACATCTGGATGCCAGGAAGCAAATGAAACATCTGTTACAATTGAAATTCAGGGCTGGAGAGATGGCTTAGTGGTTAAGGCACTTGCCTGCAAAGCCAGGACTCACATAAGCCGGATGCACACGGTGGCGCATGCACCTGGAGTTTATTTGCAATTTCTAGAGGCCATGGTGAGCCCACTCTCTCTCTGCCTTTTTCTCTCTCTCAAATAAGTAAAAATAAATGTTTAAAAAATGGAAATTCGGGCTGGAGAGATGGCTTAGCAGTTAAGGCCCTACAGAGCCAAAGGACCTTGGTTCAATTCCCCAGGACCCACATAAGCCAGATGCACAGGTGGTGCATGCGTCTGATGTTTGTTTGCAGTGGCTGAAGGTCCTGGCGTGCCCATTCTCTCTCTCCCTGTTCCCCTGTGTCTTTCTCTCTCTCAAATAAATAATTAATAAAATATATTAAAAAATGGAAATTCATATGTATATATTTAATTAAGGTAGCATTTAAATAATAAAACCAGTAGACTAGTGAGTGTTCAGGTCTGCTCTCTCTGTCTTTAGCAGTCATCTGCCATCCTCCCTCCCCACCACAGTCTCCACTCTGCAGTAGACTATTTTAAGGTGCTTGTCCATCTTTCGGCCATTGGCTGTGAACTGGAGCTTTTCCTGTGCTTTTCTCTAATAACCTCACCTACATCAGGGAAACACTGTTACTATTGATGTGCAAAGGGAAGCCTGGGTACAGGATTCTGTCTCCATGGAACTTGTGGGCAACATTCTCAGTGCCAATGCATTCTTGATGGCTGGCACAGAAGCTTTTAATCCTGTCTGTTTGAATTCTGTTTTTTTTTTTTTTTTTTTTTTTTGGGTGGGGGCCGTGTTTCGAGGTAGGGTCTTGCTAGCTAAGGCTGACCTGGAATTCACTGTGTAGTCTCAGGGTGGCCTTGAACTCACAGAGATCCTCCTACCTGTGCCTCCCAATTGCTGGGATTCCCCAGAGGTTGGAAGATAAGTCTACACTGCATCCCCATTAATCACATGGAAACCAGCCTCTGTTCTGAGCTTTCCCAAAAGTCTCATCATTGCAGTAAACTCAGGTGTGGTTGACAGGAGCTTGTACTTTTTCTTAAATTTTGTGAGTGTCATCACTTTAGAAGTTAGTAATTTTTAGGGGATCTGGCAAGGAACCAAGAATAAAGAAAATGTATTTAGTATAGCCAGTGTTACAAGTAGTCATTTATATGTAATTCTATCTATTTTCTTTGTTTATTGCAAGAGTATTTATGCATATACATCATTTGTACCTCTCACTTTGGAAAATTTAATATATACGTGAGTATGCTATTAAAAACCACTGTTACCTAAAAAGTGCATCTAAAGCAGTTTCTTTGTATGAGTGTATATATACTGTATCAGGTACTTTGTGCAAGCTGGAACATAATCCAGTCAGAAGCGACTTAAGAAAGGTGAGAGCTTATTTTGGCTTCCTGAGTGAAGAGCCCGTCATGCTGGAAAAGCATGGCAGGAGCAGGAAGCAGGCTTACAAAAGCTAGAGCAGCCAGCAGGTCCGGGCTGTGTTCAATGCCTGACCCCAGTGACACACACTCCAACAAGGTACACTCCTGAAAATTCTACAGCCTTCTGGAACATGTCCACCAGCTGGGGATTAAGTATTCAGACACATCTATAGTGGCATTTTGTAGTCAGAGTACTCCATAAAAATTACAGAGATAGAAGTAAATGAAGGAGCAAGATGCTGTCACACGTGTGTTTCAGCTGGTCACAGTGTAGTGTGAGTTTTGGCTTCTCTTTCCTCCTTGCTTCTCAGTTTAAACTCTAGTCAAAGGTAGGTTACTAGTTTCTCATATTGTAGCCTTGGCTGGCCTTGAACTCATAGCTGTTACCAACCTCAGCCTTCCCAGTACTGTGATTACCATATCTAGGTGCTGGTTAACTTGTTACATTTTACAGTGAAATCTTGCTCTTTGGGTTTGCTTAGTAGCAAACATCCAGCATATTGAAATAAGATTTACATTAGGTAAAGAAAGAGTAATGTAGTGCTAGGCAGTAAATACCTAGAACATAGTTACTATCCTCTTGAATTTTATAAAATAGTGGGAAAAAACAAAAGCAAAGGAAGTAATTATAAGAGCTGTAGCTGATACAAACAGAGAAGAAGGTGGACAAGAGAATGTTTATTGGAGATTTCCCCTGGTTTGTGAGCTTCTAAGGCAGGTTGATGTTAGATTTTATGTTATTCCTGTCCCTCTTCTCATGGCTGTTGTACAGTCTGTACTGTCCTGTTCACATCAGGAACAAACATGCCTTGAGACACCTAGCAGGGAAGGAACTAATAACTTGCCTTGGGCAACACGGCTGGCAGGTTGTAGGTAAAAGTAGAGTGCTGCCTTAACTTGTAGAAACACATGTGTCTCTTATTCTTGTGCATTTGGCTTTCTAAATCAGTTTCTTTCCATTTGTTTCCTAGGATTTGTTGATGTACTTACTGCAGCTGGTCCAGGCTCTCAAATATGAAAATTTTGATGACATAAAGAACGGATTGGAACCCACCAAGAAGGACAATCAGGGTTCGGTGTCAGAGAGTGTGTCGAGTTCTGGAATCAGTTCTGCAGAAATAGATAGGTACGACTATCTAGGGAGAATATACTTTCAGATGGGACCATTTTCCTCCCTTTCCATATTGTTCTCTGCTTCCTTTTCCTCCAGAATTACCAGCCCTGCCTCTCCTATTTCTGGGGTTGTGGGATACAGCACATGCACTCAGCACCAACTTACACAGCAGTGTTTTGCAGGATGTCCAGCCCAAATAACCAAGCTGAAGCCTCAGCTTGACCACTTCCTGCCATGCAGACTTGAACAATAATTTATGTATCTCCATGAGCATGACAGTGTTAATCTTTAAGGGTTGCTTAAAGGTTAAATGCTAAATGATTTTAGACTCAAAAAAATTAAGATTGTCTAACATGATGCTCAGTAAGGGTTAGCTGCTGCCACTTTTCATGTTAAAATGGGCTTGTGGCTCAGAAGGTTTAGGGCTAAGTTGTATTTTTATTAACTGCCTTCTCCTCTTGTAGTCATACCCAGTAAGTAAGTAGTCCTATTAAGTAACTAAGTAGACATACTAAAATCTGCCTAGTATTATGGGTTAAAAGTCAGCTGTTGAGAGCAATAACAGTGGGTAAGTTGCAGCTTTGTGCCTGATCCAGGCCAGGATGCCTACCCACACCATCTCAGTGCAGCGTTCTCTGAGGTTGATGGTTATGTACTTTGTGTAGAACAAAGGGCACAATAGAAGTTAATTGCTTTGTTTAAACTGAACACATTTGTTGACTCCAAAGCTCAGATTCCTTCTACTTTGTTATTGCCTTATCTTTAAAATCTTAATTTTTTTTTGACTTTTTATTTATTTGAGAGCGACAGACACAGAGAGAAAGACAGAGAGAGAGAAGAGAGAGAAATTGGGTGCACCTGGGCTTCCAGCCACTGCAAACGAACTCCAGATGTGTGCGCCCCCTTGTGCATCTGGCTAACATGGGTCCTGGGGAATAGAGCCTTGAACCGGGGTCCTTAGGCTTCACAGGCAAGCTCTTAAACACTAAGCCATTTCTCCAGCCCCAAATCTTAAAATTTTGAAATAGAACTTATATGAAAAAGCTAATGCTTGGTTTCTTAAAACAGTTTTGTGAAAGGCTAAAGGTAACCAGGTCTGAATTTAGGTTTTCTGAGTTAGCCCAATAGGTTCATTTATGACATGTGCCCAGCATTGAATTGTGAATTTTTCTTTATGATAATGCTAATTTTTCTTTGGGATGTTTGATGATGTGCTGAGAAGCAAGAAAATACCATTTTTGCTTTCCCAAGCTATTTTCTGTTTTTAGGTGAGACTCCTTGTGTTTTCTTACTATCTGTGCATTGGAGGCCTTCCCTCTTAAGTCATGCCTCTCACACACTATTTACCTAAGCCACCAAGAAAGCCTGATTAGGAAATATATCCAGGAGTTTATGACAGGCTGAAAACTAAAACCCAGTGTTTTCCAAACTTCAGTCCACTGATTACTTAGTTTCTGTGACTCCTAAAAAGGTAAGGAAATGGTACAGTGGTCTCATGACTAAATATTGTTGAAAATTGCAGGTTTAATGTTAGGCGAGCTTCTTAAAATCAAAGCAGACATGGCAGAGAGAATCCCACAGTCCCTGTTAAAGCCTGTGAAAAGTTCTGTATGGTGGCACAAGCCTGTCAGTCTAGTGCTTGGGAGGTAAAGGCAGAAAGATTAGAAGTTCATGATCATTGGTGGATACATACAGAGTCCATCATGGGATACATGAGACTGTTGCAAAAATTAAAACAAAAAGAAAACAATCAAAATAAAAGTTAAAAAAGATGTGGACAATCCTCCACACTTTAGCATAACTTGTAAGGCTGTGGACACATTCTGAGAACACAGTGGCATTTCATACCATGCTCACCAGGCACCACCATAGTGCACAAGCTCTGATTTACAAGGTGTTTCCCTTTAGACATGTTTTTTCAGCTCTCTCATCTCTCCCTTACTGTTTCAGCTCCCAAATTATAACCAGCCCTCTTCCTCCAGTGTCTTCTCCTCCTGCATCTAAAACAAAAGAAGCTTCAGATGGGGAAAGTCTAGAGGTAAGTACAAAGGTTTGCAAGCTGTGGGAGGAACCTGACCAAACCAACATTTTTGGTTGGTCTTTAAAACCTTGATTTTGATTAATAAACTAAACATTTGGCTGGGCGTGGTGGCACACGCCTTTAATCCCAGCACTTGGGAGGCAGAGGTAGGAGGATTGCCATGAGTTCGAGGCCACCCTGAGACTACAAAGTGAATTCCAGGTCAGCCTGAGCCAGAGTGAGACCCTACCTCAAAAAACCAAAAGAAAAGAAAAGAAAAGAAAAGAAAAGAAAAGAAAAGAAAAGAAAAGAAAGAAATAAACTAAACATTATAACTTTATTAAAGAACTTGCTTTATAATGCATATTTTTTGACTTTCTCCCTTCATATAATGTGCCAGAAAATGCTCAATGCCAGTCATTTAGTTGTTGCTGTGGGCAGATGAATGAATTCACATTTAATATGAGAAGGTAACAAGCTTAAATGTTTTATTTGGAAATCTCAGACTATCCATTATTAATGTGTTTAAGAACATTTCTACAATTCTCTGTATTTGTGATTATACTGTAGGAATGTTTGACTAGTTCTAAAGAGTAGGCAGATTGTTTTTTGCATGTGTTGTGTATGCATGAGGATGCCAAGAGAGAAGAGAGTGTCAAGCGTTCTCTGATCACTCATCCAGTAATACGCTTAAGACAGGATCTTGCTCTCTCTGTCTCCAGAGCTGCTACTCACCCCTGACGACTAAGTCCTCTTTCTAGTCTCTGCCCCTCCCACCAAGGACTGAGATTACAAATGTGTGGTCATCCCTTGCTTTCTTTTTGTTTGTGTTTAAAAAAAATACATTTATTTATTTGTAAACATTGAGAGGTAGAACACACAGAATGGGCACACCAGAGCCTCTACTACTGAAAATGAAGTCCAGATACATGTGTTCCTTTTTGCATCTGGCTTTACATGGGTACCAGGGAAGTGGAACTGGGTAGTTAGGTTTTGCAGGCAAGCCAGTGCCTTACCCAGCGCTGTCTTTCCAGCCCACATGTGTATGTTTTTAATTGTACTTAAAAAAAAATTGTTTTCAAGGTAGGGTTTTACTTTAACCTATGCTGACCTGGAGCCCTGAAACTCACTCTGTAGTACCAGGCTGGCCTTAAACTCAAGGTGATCCTCCAATCTCTGCCTCCGTAGTGGTAGATTACCTCATTTTTTAGGTAAAGTAGCTCTTATAGGGTAGAGTTACTCTGAACAACAACAACAACAACAAACCAACAAACAAAAAAATTGAAGTAAATTTGTAAAAGCTGATCTTGTACTTGTTGAATTTGTTGAGATTTTTAAGTTGAGTCTTTTGTACCCCAGATGTTAAGAATAAATAAAGTATGCTCTGATACGAAAAAGTTCAAATGACTGTCTAATTGTGTATTGCTTTCGGTCAGATTTATGGTTTAATGTTAATGGCTAAGTGGATCTTTTACCATTAATTACTTACTAAGGTTGCATTTGCCTGTTTTTTTTTACAGAATAGGAATATTTAACTGTAATATGGAATCCTTTGGTTAGCCCTTAAAGATGTCCTTCTGACACAAGCTAATTGCTTTGCCTTTTCAAAACTCAGACCTTGATTTGCTGATTCAGTGACACACATATTTTTGGAGTTCTTCTGTTGTACCAGCAACTGTTGGGTAGGGGTGGGGTGCTAAGATTGATGTAGCAGAAAATGGAGCTGTTTTAGTCGCTGTCATCATGGTGCTTACCTTCTGGTAGCACAGTAGACATGAGTAAATACGTCTATTGATGATGGAGAAAGCGAATTCAGAGGGGACATAGAGGAGCACTGTGTATGGCTGGCTGGTTATACTGATCAGTGTGGGAAGTTTTCCCTGAAAAAGATGAAGCACTGAGGAACAAGTGGTGTGATTATCAGGGAAGCATGTTGTAGGCAGAGGAAATGGTGTTGTAGGTCGAGGTGTTGTAGAGGGCAGGGTGTTCTAGGTGAGAGAAGGGTGTTGTAGGTAGAGGAACGGTGTGCAAGCAGAGAGAAGGGTGTTCTAGGAAGAGGGAAGGATAAAATGATTGTAAAGATGTCAAAAGCCAGAGTTCAATTATGTGTTTGGGGAACAGAAGCCAGTGCCTAGCTGAGGAATGAGCAAAGATGAGCATGCGAGAAAACTGAGAGGGGATGGGAAGTAGGTGGTCAGTCATGAAGGACTGTTGGTTTTTGTATTAAATATGTTTTCATTGAAAACTAGTAAAATAATTCAAGGAGGTTTAAACAACTGGTGGTTGATACCAGAAATGATATAAAGTGAGTGGAGTTTAAAAGTTGTGATCAGAATATCATTTTACTTACTACCTAGCATTCAAAACAATTTTTATTTAATCCTCATATTTCTCTTGTAACCCATCAAAACTCTTCTTGACTAGTAGCTACTTACAGGGTTCAGATAATCCAGCTGTCCCACATACGTGGGAGTTGTCTTGAGCATATTCCCTCCTTATTCCTCAACCCCAGAGAAGGAATATTGAGCAAGCAATCATTACTTGAAGTTAATATTCACTTCAGCTGAATTCCATGTCTTTTTATTCTTGCTTGAGATACATAGTCTTTTCTCCTCCACACCTCAGCTGTGTCTTATTTATGACCTTTGTTGTTTCTCTTTTGGCATTTAGAATACCATTATGTCTGTCAAGCCAAATGGTAGAATCTTACTTCTCATTGCCTAGATTTGTTTCATCTTTTACAAGTACAAAGAGTTTTTGACAAGAAGGTGTGCCAGTTCCTGTTGGGAACTGCATAGTACACATTGCATAGAGCAAGATTACACTGTCCTTAACTCTTTCTTTCCTTAAGTTTCTTCTCTTGTCTCCCTGACAGAACTGAGTTAAAATTGCTCTGTGTGATGAGGAAATCATGAGTTTTCTAGGTGTGGATCTGTTGGTCTTTCTTTGAAATATACTGGTGCTTCCTTATTAAGTGATTTGCAGTGATTTGGATCTTCTAATGCTACGTGGTCACTCTACCTGTATCCAATGATCTGACATCATGTGTTCATCCTCTGATGATCTGGCACCACATGGTTGCCTTCTCTCCATCTACTGGTCTGACATCACGTGGTCACCCTGTCTGTGTCCACTGATCTGACACCATGTGGTCACCCTCTCTGTGTCCACTGATCTGACACCACATGGTCACCCTCTCTGTATCTAATGATCTTTTTTTTTTTGTTCTCAGAACTTTTTCTTTACTTGTGTTCACTGGTCATTTTTGATCCTTTCCCATATTTTTGAGACCTTATGTTTCTGGCTTACCTCTAAAATGCCAGCTAAATTTGTCTAAGTAAGAACTTCTGCCAACTTCTTACTGTAGCCTTGCTGGGTTTGGGTTTGTCCCACTATTCTACTTAGTGCCTTCTAGTCCTTCCTATGAATATGTAAATACCTATTTTGTCCTTATGTCTTCAGCTAGATCCATTTTCCTACCCCAGTTTATAGATTATACTATCTTTCTTATTCCTTTTACTAAGTACCTTACATGTTTTTATTTATTTATTTATGAGAGAGAACATGGGCACTCCAGGGCCTCTAGCTGCTGCAAATGAACTCCCGACCCAGGCGCCACCTTGTGCATCTGGCTTACATGGGTCCTGGGGAATCGAACCTAGGTCCTTTGGCTTTGCAGGCAAGCACCTTCTCTTCTAAGCCATCCCTCAAGCCCTTCCTGAGATGTTTTAATCTATGTTCTATTGAATTTCACTTCTTATTGTCAGCATCAACCTCCTTTTCCCAAGAAGAACATTGAAGCCACCATGAGACTGTCATCCTTATCCAGTGATTTAGTTCTGTCTTGTTTACTTCCAAATGAGATGATGAGGTATTGTTATTTTATGTTTTTGGAAGATATTTGGAGAGATTTACCTCTGAAGTTAGCTGTATCTACTGTTTCTTCTGATATCTCTCCAAAATGTGCGGTTTTTTTTTAAACAAAACTAATCTTTTTATTTTCTGTTGTTTTAAAATTGTTACGCATAAGTCATCCAAACTGATTTTTAAACACTTATAATACAAGGGCTGGAGAGATGGCTCTGTGGTTAAAGCACTTGCTTGCAAAGCTTGATGGCCCAGGTTCAGTTCCTAAGTACCCACATAAGCCAGATGTACAAAGTGGCACATGCATCTGGAATTAGTTTGTAGTAGTAAGAAGTCCTGGTGTACCCATTCCCCCCCAATCTTTCTGCCTCTCTCTTTATCTCCCTTCATGCAAATAATTGAATAAAGTTATTAAAAATTTATAATATATAGTTCTTGCTATATAATTTAAAATTTTATTTTCTCAATATTTGTGCTCAATAAATAAGTCTTTATAGAAAAATTGTAATTTCAGATAAAATCTATTCAGTGTGGGCACCTGTACAAGAATATCATGATCTTGACACAGTGAGAAGATGAGCTCCATGCCTAGATTCTTCCTTTGAACTCATACCTTCCACTTACTCCATGGCTGTATCATTGAGGAGTTCTTTATTGGATTTTGTTGCATATTTAAGGTATAGATCTAAGAAAAATCTCTAGGGACCAAAGCTAGATAGATCTCAGTAGTACAGTTGACTAGCATGTGTGAGGTCCTGGCTTCCATCCCCAGCACTGCAAAAAGAAATAAAAGAAAAGGAATTTTCTTCTGAACTTGGAAATCTATTTTCTTTTTAATTTTTTTTAATCTATGTCTTAGAGATGGGGAGCTGGGGGAGGAGGGAGAGAGAGAGAGACACAGAGAGAAAGTGGGTGCACACCAGGGCCTCCAGTCACTGTAAACGAACTCCAGACGCATGTGTCACCTTGTGCATCTGGCTTACTTGGGACCTGGAGAATCCTTAGGCTTCACTTGCAAGTGCCAAAAACACACATTCATCTCCAGTTAACACTCCTGAAAGCATCAGTACTTCTCCATGTGACAACTTCTTACCTTGATAGTGCATTGAAACCTGACCCATTGGTAACTCTCCTGTTCTTTGCCTTCTTCTCCTCAGTGTTCACTTTTCTCGTAAGTGAAGCTTTCATGCTGTGCCTCATCACTCTCGTCATTCATTTTTAAAAAATAAGTACTTTGTGAAAAATTATGTGTTAGTCACATTCCCCTCCTGTTATCTTCTTATGTATCCTCTCCATGTCTCCATTCTTCTGAGGACTCTTCATGCCTAACCTTCATTCCCTGGCTGAATCTCAAATCTCCATAAGCCTAATTAGTTACTAACATCTCCATGCATGAATGTTGCTAATGGAAAACAGCACAGCATCTTAGTGTCATTATAAATTCACCATCTCAGACCACAGGTGAGACTGGGCAGTTTGCCATCTCAGCTGCTCTTGGTGGGTTGACCTCCATGCTTTGCAGTGATATCTGCCTGTATTTCTACCTTGCTCATATCATCTACCTCCCAGTCTCCAGGTGGCACTTTGGCCCACTGAAGCCTCAGTGGTAAAACAAATGGTACATTTGTTGATGTGAATCCCTCTCCACCCTTTCATACTTGCAGACATGAATCCCTTCCCCAACCTTTCCTTCTATTTTCTTACACAGAAAAATTATAGCTCCCCTTAAAGATTAGTTCTTTTCTTTCCTATGGAAGTATCTTGATATAAGTTAATGTCCATCATCTTAAAAAGTCAGAGAAAGAAGCCAGGCATGGTGATGCATGCCTTTAATCCCAGCACTTGGGAGGCAGAGGTCAGGGGATCACCATGAGTTCCAGGCCACCCTGAAACTACATAGTGAATTCAGGTCATCCTGGGCTAGAGTAAGATGCTACTTCTAAAAACCAAAACCAAAAGGGAAAAAAAAAAAAGCAGAGAAAGAAACCATTCTTTTGGTCCCCCTTCCCTTACATGTGGCATCTAGGTACTGAGTTGTCTCATAATCAAACTTTAAGAGCCACTGACATATCCTGGCTCTGTCCGTCCTTTGCAGTCTTTAAAAAACATCATTTTGGCTTTTGCTTGGGACTTGCTAGGCTCCTAAAGGACTGGCATGTTTTCTTTTTAATTTATTCTTTTATTGACAACTTCCATAATTATAGACAATAACCCATGGTGATTCCCCCCCACCCTTTTGCCTTTGCAACTCTATTCTCCATCATACCCCTTCTTCCTCTCAACCAGTCTCCTTTATTTTGATGTCATCATCTTGGCCTCCTATTATAATGATCTTTTGTAGGTAGTGTCAGGTACTGCAAGGTCATGGATATTCAGGCTTTTTTGTGTCTGGGGGAACACATTGGAAGGAGTCCTACCCTTCTTTTGGCTCTTACATTCTTCCTGCCACATCTTCCAGAGTGGATACTGAGCCATAGAAAGTGTGATAGATATGTTTCAGTGAGCACTCCTGTGTCACTTCCTCTAAGCACCTTGGTGCTTTCTGAGTCATCTCAAGGTCACTGTCACTGTAAAGAGAAGCTTCTCTAACCAAAAGTGAGAGTAGCATTAATATATGTATATATACGTTAAGAGAGTACTTACTTGGCAGTTTAATGAGCATAGTATATACATTTAGCCAGATACTAGCAGACATTACACCTCTAGGGATCATGACTTCCCCTGTTACAGGCTTTCAGTATCAGGCATAAGCAGGATATGGAGCAGGCCTCCAGTTTGATGAGAGAGTGGTTGGTTTGCCCCATAACAGACTTGCCAGTGTTGCACCTGCTGACTCATTTGGCCTGGGTAGCCAAATTTAAGGCTTATAGCTTAGTACCTCCATTGGTGATTTCTCTCCCATTGAACTGCTTGCAGCACAGCTTTTTCCAGCTTTCTGCCAGCTGGTCTACATGGAGGAAGTTTTCAGCTCAGCTCTAACAGGACTTTGCAGCCCAAGTATGTGAGTTTTCAGCAGTATCTATTCCTGGTGGGAAACTAAGATCTTCAGCAATGGCCTGTAATGTTTTAGGGGTATCAGGCACTTCCCTGGAGAACAACCCACTGGAAGGTGTCCCATTGCTGACACTGAAAATTTTCTAGTAACAGTCTATGGCTTCTGGGTGTTCCATTGTCCAAAAAAGTAGGTTTCCATATAACTTATTCATACCCTCCTAGATTTTGATTAACCCTCCCACCACTTTTTCTTTAATCAGTATTTTCCTCTGCCTTCGCTTAGGCATTTTCACCCCCATTAATCTGTTTTTCTACTTACATATATACAGTACCATCTTATTAGGTCCCCTCTCCCTTTCTATTCCCTTTATATCCCTTTCTAGCTTACTAGCCTCTGTCACTGAGTTTTATTCCAATTCACATAGAAGTCCAATCATTCGTAGCTAGGATCCACTTATGAAAGAGAACGTGACATTTGGCTTTCTGGGCCTGAGTTAGCTCACTGAGTATAATCCTTTCCAGATCCATCCATTTTCCTGCAAATTTTATAATTTCACTTTTCTGTACCTCTGAATAGAACTCCCTTGTATAAATGTGCACATCTGCATTATCCACTCATCAGTTGAGGGACATCTAGGCTTGTTCCATTTCCTAGCTCTTGTTAAAGAGTGCAATAAACGTGGTTGGGCAAATATCTCTAAAATAGTGAGACGAGTCCTTAGGATATATGCCTAGGAGTGGTGTAGCTGGGTTATATGATACATCTATTTTTAGCTGTCTCGGTAACTTCTACACTGATTTCCACAATAGTTGTACCAGATTACATTCCCACCAACAGTGTAGAAGGGTTCCTCTTTTTCCACATTCTTGCTAGCATTTATTGTCATTTGTTTTCATGATGGTAGCCATTCTGACAGGAGTGAGATGGCATTTCAGTGTGGTTTTAATCTGCATTTCCCTGATGGCTAGAGATGTAGAACACTTTTTACATGTTTATGTGCCATCTGTATTTCTTCTTTTGAGAACTCTGTATGTAGTTCCTTAGCCCATTTTGTGGGTTGTTTGATTTTTTAATTTAGGCTTTTGAGTTCTTTGTATATCCTAGATACTAAAGCTGTGTAGCTGGCAAAGATTTTCTTCCATTCTGTAGGTTGAGTCTTTGCTGTGTTCACAGTGTCCTTTGTAGTACAAAACTTTTGTAATTTCATGAGGTCCCATTGGTTGATCAGTGGTTTTACTTCCTGAGCAACTGGGGCTATATTCAGAAAGTCTTTGCCAATCCCAATGTGTTGAAGGGGTTCCCTACTTTTTCCCTTTATCCATTTCAGTTTTTCATGTCTGATACTAAGGTCTTTGATCCATTTACACTTAATAGTTTTGTGTGGAGAGAGCTGAGGTTCTGTTTTTATCCTTCTGCAGATATATATCCATTTTTCCCGGCACCATTTGCTGAAGAGGCTGTCTTTTCTACAATGAGTAATTTTGGTATTTTTGTCAAAGATCAGGTGACTGTAGCTACCCAGAGACTCACATATAGGTCCTCTGTTCTGTTCCATTGGTCTGCATGTCTGTTTTTTGTGCCAGTGCCATGCTGTTTTTGTTACTATGGCTCTGTAGTATAGGTTAAAATCAAATATGATGATACAACCGGCCTTATTTTTGTGGCTCAAAATGTTTAATATATTCTAGGTCTTTTGTGCTTCCAAATAAATTTTTGGATTGTTTTTTCTATTTCTGTGAAGAATGCAATTGGAATTTTGATGGGGGTTGTCTTAAATATATAGATTGCTTTCAGTAAGATTGCCATTTTCTCAATATTGATTCTTCCAATCCAAGGACAATGGATATCTTTCCATATCCTAGTGTCTTCTGTTGCAATTTCTGTCTTGAGTGTTTTAACATTTTCATTGTAGAGTTCCTTCACTCCCTTAGTTAGGTTTATTCCAAAGTACTTTATTTTATTTTTGATGTAGTTGTGAGTGGGAGTGATTCTTTGATTTCATCCTTTGTGTTTGTTGTTAGCATATAGGAAGGCTACTGATTTTTGTGTGGTTATTTATGTCCTACTACATAGCTGTAAGTGTTTATTGGCTCTAATTATTTGCTGATAAAGTTTTCTTGCTCCTGATTTTAGAGGAAAAGCTTCAATTTTTTCTCCACTTATTATGTTGGCCTTAGATTTGTCATAAATAGCCTTCATTATGTTGAGACATGTTCCTTCTGTTCTCAGTTTCTGTAGACTTTTATCATGATGAGACATTGGATTTTGTCAAATGCTTTCTCTGCATCTGATGAGATGCTCATGTGAAATTTGCCCTTCAGTGCATTTATATGTTGTATTACATTTATCATTATCGATTTGCTTATGTTGAACCATACCTGCATCTCTGGGATAAAGCCTACTTGGTCAGGGTGAATGATCTTTCTGATATGTTCTTGTATGTTGTTTGCCAATATTTTGTTGAGTATTTTTGCATCTTGTGTTCATGAAGGAGATTGGTCTGTAATTTTCTTTTATTGTTCTTTCTTTGTGTGGTTTTGGTATCAGGGTAATGCTGGCTTCATTGGAGGAGTTTGGTAATACTCCTTCCTTCTCTAATTTATGATAACATTTGAGAAGCATTGATCTTAGTTCTTCCAAGAAGGTCTGATAAAATTCAACAGTTAATCCATCTGAGTCTGGGCTTTTTTTTTTTAAGTTGGGAGACTTTTATAACTGCGTGGATCTCCATACTTGTTATAGATCTGTTTAAGTGGTTAATCTCACCTTGATTTAATTTTGGTAGGTCATTTAAATCAAGGAAATCATCCATTTCTTTTAGTGAAGTATATTTTATTATAATATGTCCCTATCATTTTTTTAAAATTTCTCTTGTATCTGTTGTAATGGTATTTTTTTTCATCTGTTTTTTTTTTTTTTTTTTTTTAATTTGTTATCTTCTCTCTTTTGGTTAGATTTGCTAAGGGTTTATCAATCTTATTTATCCTTTCAAAGAACAAACTGTTTCATTGATTATATGGATTTTTGGGGGGGGTTCTAGTTCATTAATTTCTACCCCAATCTTTATTATTTCTTTCTTTTTACTGATTTTTAGTTTGCCTTGTTCTTCTTTTCCATGGCCTTAAGGTGAAGCATTAAGTTGTTTACTTGCGGCCTTTCTAATTTCTTAATATAGGCCCTTAAAGTTATAAATTTCCTTCTTAGGACTGCCTTCATTGTGTCCCAAAGGTTTTGGTATGTTGTGTTTTCATTATCATTTGATTCTATGAATTTTTTTGATTTCTTTCTTGATTTCTTCATTGAGCCATTCATCATTTGGTAGTGTATTGTTTAGTTTCCATGATTTTGTGTATGCTCTATAGCCTTTCTTGCTATTGATTTGTAACTTGATTCCATTGTGGTCAGATAGAATGCAAGGAATTATTTCAATTTTCCTAAATTTGTTAAGGTTTGCTTTGTGTCCTAAAATATGGTCTGTTTTAGAGAATGTTCCATGCGCTGCTGAAAAAAATGTATATTCTACAGCATTTGGATGAAATGTCCTGTTTATATCTGTTAGTTACCATGAGATAGTGTTTACAATTATAGAAGTTGTCAATAAAAAAATTAAAAATAAATAAAATAAAAATAAAACTTATTTGAGAATGGTAAAACCAACCACAAAATACCATTCAAATGTAATACATAACCTTTCCTGACATGGAGAGAAAGATTTAGCACTTCCAGTGCAGGCCTATGTATCTGACTTTCTGAGTTGACACTGTTACCTTTTGGGATGGCATCCCATGTCACCAATGCTGAGTGCCCACCTTGATCTCTCTTGTTTCTGGGTGGTCTGGGGGTGAATGAGTTCTCTGGAAATTCAGGGCCCTGAGGGTTGGGGAATGGGAGAATTTGCAGGGTGCCTGGAGTTGCACCGGAGTTGCTCAGTGGGTCCTGTTTAGATCTCCTTCAGCAGCTGCTCAGCTGGTCTCTGCTGTCTTCCCCTTCAGGTGTCCTGACTTTGTAAGGAGGCCAATGTGAGTGGAGCATCCCCTCACATTGGTTCTGCTCCTGCCTCTCTGAGCCACCGGGCAGGTGGGCTTGTGAATCAGGCTGCTGGCGAGGACTGGCATTTTGCACGTGCTCTTCAGTTCTTTGGATAGTTCAGCACTGCAAGTAGTGGCTATCCTCAGAAGCTACTTCTTCCTGTGGCTTGGACAACAGCATGCACTCGGAATCTTTTTCCCCACAATGCCTGTTCCTTCACTGTCTCCTTCATTAATACCTTTTACTGTGCATGTTATTCCCAGCACCCTCTGTGGTCCATGTATGCTCTCACCCTATGCTGAGCTGTAGGCACCGCAGTATCCAGCTCCAATGTCTCTCCTGAGTTTCAGGTTTCTGTATCCAAATACCTACTTGATCCTCATGTTATATTTGACAGATATTTGAGAGTACAGCTTTCATCTCAGTGCCTCTTGTGAACATTCTATAATAAAGTGACCTGTTTGTAAATCCAGAAATTTGGAAATTACTGCTAATTGTTCCTTTCTTTCTTCCTCTTCTTCAGAATGTCCTAGTAATACGATTTCAAGTGTTTCTTAATTTTTGTACTTACCGCCTGGACTTTCATCATCATGGACCTCAGCCCTGTGCTTTGGAGGCACCTCCATCATTGGCGACCACATTCACAGTCTTCTGTCCAGTCTTTCCTCGGACATGGAAATCACAGCTTTTCAAAGAAAGTTCATACTCATTAGTATGAACTAAAGCTATTTATCTTTTAGGTCTCTACTTTCATGTTCACCATATTTTAGCTGCAAGCCACGCTCAGGGCCTTTCAGTACAGTGTCATTTTGGCTTTACCACTGTGATGACCTTGTAGTTGCCCTCTCAGACCTGTGCACATTCATTCTCTGATCCATTCATCTTGCTACCAAGTATTTCAGTTGGATGAGAAGAAACTCTGAACCTCTTACACATTCACTTGTTTCTCATATTTTGCATGGCAGGATGAGTGGATGGCAGGATGAGTGGATGGATGGAGGAACGGACGTGTATAGGTCAGTGCATTGATGGTAAGGTAGATGGAGATACAAGACAAATGAAAATCTGATGTTGACTTAAAGTTATTGAGATGAAAACTAATAGACCAACTTTGTTTCTCTCATTTCTCTCCTGCTAAATAGCCCATGGTTATATATAAAATACAACCTTTTATTTTTGTTTTTCAGCAAGACTTATGTACCTTTTTGATATCAAGAGCCTGCAAGAACTCAACATTGGCTAATTACTTATACTGGTATGTGAAAATATTGTTTTCTTTATTGTCATAGCTCCCCCAAGGACCATGTGTTCCTATACTATAAGCATGCAGGCAATTTACAGTCAGACAAGGACAGTCATCAGAAGCCTCTCTGTAGCATCGGTACCACCTGCCTTTCTTCTCAGCTATGTTCCTGGCCGTGCTTATTAGCTTGTTGCTCATTTTCTCAAGAGCTCAGATATAACTGGATTTGATAATGGGTTCTTTTCAGTTTGGTCTGTTTGCACTTGCTATTTAATAAATGATTTTTATAATTTTTAAAGAGTATCTATTTTTACATTTCCAAAACATTGGAATCATGCAAAAGTAGAAAGTTGAAACTCAAAATAACCTTCTTTCATTTTAAAGCTGAAGAAGTTAGCATGTGCAGCTAAACTTAGGTGTTTGTGTGGGGCACACGGTCCATCAGCTGAATTCGGTAGGTGTGACAGCCTCACCTTGCTGGGATGAACAGCTGGGCCAGGCACAGTTTATAGGACGAAGGGGTTTACTTCAAGCTTAAGGATTGAGGGGATGTTCCATCAGTGGTGGAAGAAGCTGCTTCCATACATCCAAGCAGAAAAACCACCACCAGCCACAAACACCAAAAGTGACAAGTGCAATCGCCCTCCCCCTCTCCCTCCCTCCCCAGCAGCAGGAGCCCAGAGCTCAGACTGCTCTGCATACTTTTGGGCAGGAAATCAGATCCCCAAACATACCTTATGGCTGGACATCAGGATCCGCCCCCAGTAACACCTCCTCCAGCCAGATGACTTGAGATCCAAGTTAAAAGTTTAATAAAAAAACTGTGTGGGGGACAGGACAGACAGTCAAACTTCCACAGTAGTTATTGATGTGGAATAGATGGTTCATATCTGAATCTGGTAGGTGTTGGTGTGGGATAGAAAATGCATTAACTGAACTTTTCTCTCTCTCTCTTGTTTGGTTAGATGAGCAAGGATAATTGTGACTTTCATGAGAACAGTAAACACAGGCACAGAAATGCAGTACATATGAAACATGTCTCCCTTTATCTGGCCCAGAATCATAAAGAGTCGGAGCCCCTCTGGTAAATAAATTGATTTAGGTAAAGAAATGATTAGGATTAACATTAGATAAGTGAGTCTCTAATTTTGCTGAGAAAACCAAGAGTAAAGCCTGCTGGATAATCCCTGCCTCAAGCCTTCATTTGGCTGAGCATGCTAAAAACCAAATACTGTTTTAAGAACTCCTTAACAGACTTGGTTTTGTAACTGCAAAAATGATTTCTGACCTAATTCTAAACTTAATTTACAGCCTTAGCTTAAATAGTATAAATCAATAGATGTCCATTCTGAAAGTGCTTTAATTTTGAATTATTAATAAGACATTTTGCTTTGCTTGAGGAATTTAAAATATCATTCCCTCTTCTGTAGGTTGAGTCAAGCTTAAGCTTATTTTCTCACCCTCCAGAGATAACATTACACTGTGTGCTATCTCTGCAGTAAACCAGCAACTAAGGGCTGAGGGGATCTGTGTGTAAGAACACTTGGCGCACAAGCATAAAGATCTAAGTTTGCTGTCTGGCACCCCCATAAAAACTGTGTGTGGGGCTGGAGAGATGGCTGAGCAGTTAAAGTGTTTGCCTGCAAAGCCTACAGACCCAGGTTCGATTACCCAGTACTCACATAAAACCAGATGCACAAGGTGGCACATGCATCAGGATTTTGTTTTCAGTGCCTAGTGGCCTTGGCATGCCCATATTCATATTTTCCTTCCCTCCCTTACTCTCCCTCCCCCTCTCCCCCCCTCTTGTAAAATAAATACATACATATATACATACATACATACATACATACATACATACATACATACATATATATATATATAATTTTTTTTTTAAAGCTGGGTATGAGCACAGGTATCTATAATCACAGTACTGAGGGGGACAAAGAGATCTGCTGAGGGTCACTGGTGAGATTAAAGCAGCTGTAGTTTCAGTGAGAGAGACTGTCTCCAGGAAACAAAATGGCAGAGTGATAGAGGATGACACCCACCATTCTATCCTACCTTCACATAAGTCCACAGAGAGTGCACATCTGCACACACATACATACACAAGAGAAGTAATTAAGTCACCTATGCAACCTTTAACAAGCACAGATTCCTGTATATACATAAACAGTATTTGTTAAAGCCTTTATGATTCTTTGTAAACAAAGGAAAATTGATAACACCATCATAACTAAATTAGACATTTTCCGCCATTGGAACTTGTGATTTATTACCCTCCCTGTTGGCTGCATTAGTGGGAAGAAAAATAGTTTATCACTTTAATATATATAATAAACATAAAAATATATTTCCCTCATATTAAGTTTTAAAATACCCTTGAATATATCAATTGAACATGTCAACCAAAATATATTTTTGCTAGGTTTTTAAAAATTCTTTATTTGTTCATTTATTTGCAAGCACAGAGAGAAAGACAGAGAGAGAGGAAAAGAGAAAGGGAGAGAGAGAGAGAGAGAAAGAGTGGGCATGCCGGGGGCCTCTTGTAAGCAAACTCTAGATGCATGTGCTGCTCTGCATCTGGTTTTACATTTACATGGTACTGGGGAATTGAACCCGGGCTGTCAGGCTTTGCAAGCAAGTGATTTAACTGTTAAGACATCCCTGCAGCCCTTGGCTTGTTGTAATCACCATTTATCTTAGGAAAGTCAATTGTAAACTTTCATATTACCAAATCACTCCATCCTTTGCTGCAGCCTCCTGCTTTCTTCTGCTCTCTGTGCTCCAATCTGAATTCTTAGATATATGTCTGCTACCCAGTATTATGGAAAATATTTACTCAGGAAAGTCTAAGTCAGTAATGGAGAGGGCCCACTTCCCAGGCTTCCTTTCCTTCACACTTTCACATGTGTTTCCTACTGTTTGTCTGAGTCATTTAAGCAGTGGCTTGTGCTGGTCTGTTCAGTCTCTGAGAAGAGTAATAGTTTTTCTCATATTTATAGTCCATGTCTTACATATGCAGAAATACTCGTGGGGAGAAAAGATACTGATAAGGACTCTTGACTTTGGTAGATGCTGCTTTTGTGAGCATTGCATAACAGGATGGGGAATAATTTGGACTGGTTGGTTTAAAATGATTATTGTCTTTCTTTGAGCAGGACAGAGCAGTGTGAAATATTAACCAAATGTGAAATATGAGTGTAGCTTGCTGAATGTCTCCTGTCATAACAGATGTATTAAAACGTAACTTGAGCTGATTGTGCTATTTCCTTTTGGATTTCTTTGTCAGATTCCTGCTATTGTAACTCCTTGGGGGGCCTGTAGTTGTACAGACACTCCTGTAAAATGAATAGTGTCCACCCGTAAAGCACTGAGGGGAGTTAGATTCTCCTGTCTGTAGAATGTCAGGCATCAGCATCTATAAACCATTGAATATTTTTATTTTTATGGCCATTTTGGTATATAGAAAATGAAAGTAAACTTCAGATGTTTTGACGTGTTCTCTATAACTTCAAGACCTTTCAAGGTAATGTAAGTTATTTACTCCACAAAGTGAAATTGCCTGGAGAGAGGGAGCCAGCTGATATCATCTTACATTGAGAACCCAGGCAGCTTTGCTGGGCTTCTATTTTAAGAGACGGCCTTCAAAGGGACAGGGCTGTGTAGAATCAGTTATAGGTATGAACAGAGAGTGCAGAAATGAGTCAACTCTTGTCTTTTAGTCCTAATCTGACCTTGTCTTTCGTGTGTAGAGATGCTACTCCTATCTATTTTAGATGGATTTTTCTTTGCATATGCCCTTTGATTTGAATTTCCTAACCATTATCAAGATGGACAAACATATCCCTTTGAGCCCAGGAAATGCCTGTAGCCATGGTGTTAGGAAGACATGAATGCACCACTGAGGCCTGAGAGCTAAGGTCATCTGCGAGCTCACCGGGACGGAGCTTACTGCTCATGTACATGGGATAAGAACCCAAACATGCAGGGTGGTGGAGGCAAACAATAGTTTAACCATCCAGGCTTGTATTGAATTAGGTGGTGATGGAGTTTTCTAGTTTAAAACCACTGTCATTTGTGTACAGTTGTGTATATGTGAGCATATGCATGTATTGCATGTGCATGTATGTACACATACATGTGGAGGCCAGAAGTGGATGGCAGGTGTTTTCTCCAATTACTGTCTACCTCCTGGTGTGGTTTTTGTTTGTTTGTTTTGTTTTGTTTTGTTTTTTAATCATGCCAAAGACATAATTTTTTACTTAAGTAATACAAGGTCTACTTCCAGGCAGTTTGCACAATGTTAGCTTCCCAGATTTTTCTAATTTTGGTTTCATCAACAAGAAAGAGCACTGGAAGAGGGGACATAAAGAGTATTCCACCTTATTTATTTATTTATTTTGCATCTTATTTTTTTGAGACATGGTCTCTTACTGAATCTGAAGTTCACCTGTTCATTTAGCTAGACAGCTAAGCAGCAAGCCAGGGATGCCCTCTCTGCTTCCCAGGGTGCTACCACACCCAGCTTTCTTTTTCATGGGTTCTAGGAATCCTAATTCAGGTCTCCAAGATTTCACGCTAAACACTGCCAGCTGAGCTCTCTCCCCAGCCTCAAATCACTGTCTTTCAGAAGTTCTTAAATGTCTTCAAGAAATAATCATGCATTCTGGAATATCATACCCAGGCAATTGGAGTTTACTTTTATCATCTGTACCCCAGGAACATAGAACAGAGCTGCTTATCAAACTCATGCAGTGGTATAAATGGTCTTCAGAACTGTGTATGCAGCCTCTGCTCACCTGGCTGAATAACTCCATGAGAAAGAAGGTTCTGGTTCTATTTGATTTTCTCATGCTTTTGTCGTTAGTGAGATGGGGTTTTGTTTACGTCATACAGGCCAGGTTGGCCTCCCACTCAGGATCCTCCTGCTTTAACCATTATGAGCAGGGGCTTGGGGCATGGGCCACCACAGCTGGCAGACCTAATGAATTTTAAGTTGTGTCACGTGTCCATTTGTGGCTCTGGACAACTGAAAATTATTCTGTATTCAGAGGCTCAGAAATATACTCTTGCATTTTGGGTTTGAACTCGTTGGGAAAATGGTGTGGGCGATCTAGGGTCACAGTTCATCTTCACATATCACTTTCCTAGAAACACCAGGTTCTGCTCCTCTTGAGACTGGGGATGTCTGTTGCTTTCAGGTGCATTTTTGCCCCAATAACAGAGAAGGGACAACTCTTAACAATTTTAAAGCACTCTTTGTATAAGACTACATCACGTACCTCAGTGGTTGCTGAAAACGCTTGAAGTTTCACCCCTAACATCAATGTTTCTGTAGCCTAGGAAGGGTGCTGAGTCTTAACCATGCTTAACAGTGGCAACAAGGAAACACTCAGCATAGTCTGGAGTAGGAAGTCTTAGAAGCACATCTATGAGTGCTATAGTCTTCCTGGGAGAGGCAGAGTATGGAAGATGGGTACATAAGAAGGAGTATATTTTGGACCATGTTGCCAGGCCCCAAGACATGTAATGGAAATTAAACCTGAAGGGGATCCATTCTTATTTGAGAACCATCAATATTTAGGGAATGGCTAAATCCATTAGGTTTTATATGCGCGCGCGCGCGCGCGTGTGTGTGTGTGTGTGTGTGTGTGTGTGCACGCGCACATACACACACACACACACTCATCCAGCCATAAAAAGAACATCTTATATAACCAGGCTTGAGAGCCTGAGGGTAGAAGGAGAACAAAGCTCGTGACCTCTCTTAGAATGCTTACATTCTAGATCACTGAATTTACCAGGGGTTGTGTGAATGATTAAGTAAGGTGGCAGCTGGTAAACACTAGCATTTTAGGAGCTTGAAAAGTTTCCCTTGGTTTTCAGAGTATGAGTTAATTCAGTGGAATAGATGGAATGCTGGCCTGGGCAAACAGCTCTAGAGTTCTGAACTCAGCTCTACAATCAGCCAGTTGTGCCTCTAAGTTTCACTGTGCGTTGGGTAATTTTGAGTCAGGGTCTCATGTAGTACATGCTGGCCTTGAGTTCCTGATCCTCCTGCTTCCACCTCCCAACGGCAAAGACGGCTGGCATGTGCCACCCTACCATGCTCTTCAGGCTTGTTGATTGTGACCTTATCAAGCAGCACATCATGTTCGTTGGAAGGAAAATTAAAGCTTCCTAACTTACCATATTTTAGTAAAAATAGGCTAGGGCAGATATGCATAGGGCATTTCTTTCAGTTTCATGAACCTGTGCACGTGTATGGCCGTATGTCCCCAGGGGTGATATAAGTAGTATTTATTTTATGGTCTGTTCCCATCAGATCCTTTTTGAACATTTGATTAAGTGGCTTCTGGCTTGAATGATTGCTTGAATGATTTTATAATTGCATAAGCAATTTAGGCTTAAACAATACTCTGTTAGCTCTATAAAAAGCTTTTTTTTACAATAAAAACATTATAATTTCATATAGGTTTGGGGTAAGTGGTAAAATTATTTTTGAGAGGAAATTGCAATTTGAAATTTTAGTCAGCTTCAAAACCTAAATGAGAGAGGTTAGCTCCAGAGTGGTTTTGGAGTAAAAAGCACAGATGGGAACGCAACCTCTTTTGTTCTCAGTTAGTTGGTAGATAAGTGCTCAAATACTTTAGGGGGTGCATTAGTTCTCTGCGTACTTCAAAAACTAGAGAATGTGTGCTCTGATGGCATAACTTAGGAAACAGCCGTGCGTGCAAAAGCTGCCATTGTTACTGTCAGATCCACCACAGTTGATGTCCCTGTTTCGTGTCTCACTGTTAAAAGCTTGCTGATGAATGTTCCATAACTTCTGTCTCATGTTTCTGTAAATGCGAGTTCATCTGGTTTAATGAACAGCTACAGGTGTTCACAGAATGAATGAGTTTCCTTTTATGCCCTGTGCATATCTTACATATGTTTTTATGTTTGGAAGGTATGTGATAGTGGAGTGCGAAGATCAAGATACCCAGCAACGGGATCCCAAGACCCATGAGATGTACCTGAACGTCATGCGGAGATTCAGCCAGGCCCTTCTGAAGGTAGGAAGGGGCGACACCCAGTCAGTAGTGTGTCTGGCTGCTTTCTCTTAGCATGCCCTGAGCTGAGGAGGAGTCATAAAAGGAGGTTACTGTTTACTTGAAATTTGAATTTCAGTGTTTATACTCATACATCTAGTTGCTTAGTCAGAGACTACATGTGGCTTTTACTGCCCTAACCAGCAGATGGAATAGCTGGGTTGGAAACAGGACTACAAGGCTGAAAATACTGACCCTTTACAGCAAGTTTGTTATATTATTTTTCACACTTAAAAAAAACATTTTAGCTTTATTTATTTATTTGAAAGGGAGAGACAAAGAGGCAAATAGAGAGAAAGAATGGGCGAGCCTGGGCCTCCAGACTCTGCAAACTAACATCTGATGCATGTACCACCTTATGCATCTGGTTTATGTGGATGCTGGGAAATCGAACTTGGGAACTTAGGCTTTGGAGGCAAGTACTGCTAAGCCATCTCTCCAGCCCAGGTTTGTTATTTTTAATAAAACAGATGTCTACATAAACAAAATAGTGAATGGTTGCTCTTTGATTTCTCGTTCTGTTTTTTCCCCCCCTTTCTTCAACCAGACACAATCCAGTCTCAGAAATCTGCAGTAGTTCTGTTGCAGGTATTTTGCATAACAGCTTTAGCCACAGATTGGTAAACTATATCTTTTGTCATTTGCTGTTTAAAGCAGTGTCATAGTTTGGCCAGCAGAGGGCAAAAGGACAATGAAAAGAAATCTCACATTCATCTATGACTTCACTACAGAAATATTTTGTGTCTCTCTTTTTTTTTTTTCTTTACTTTGACTGCTATTTCCTCTTTCAGGTTCTTAAAAAATTTTTTAACTGCATTTTGTGATGTACTTTGAGACTAAGCGTGAATGCAGGTCTCAAACCACAGAGCTTGAATATCAAACTTACTGACAAGCCCCGGGTCCTCTCTTCTAACCCTACTTTTGTCACTCCACGTGGACGTGATATTCCTCTGAGCATCCATTGTCCCATCTTTTAAGTGGGAGTTATAATATTTCCCAAGTTTTCTTTCCAGAGTAACTGGGAGAATTAAATGAGAAAATATGTAATATTTCATTAACTGGAATCACGACATAGTGATTTGTAAAGTTTTCCTGAGAAAACATGGTGCATTTGGGTATTTTTACTTTTTTAATACTTTATTTATTTATTTGAGAGAGGGAAGGGCCGAGAGAAAGAAGCAGACAGAGAAAAATAGTATGGGCACTCCAGGGCTTCCCGCCACTGCAAAAGAATTCCAGATGCATGTGCCATTTTGTGCAGCTGGCTCTGTGTGGGTACTGGGGACTCATACTCAGGCCATCAAGCTGTTCAGTCAATCACCTTTAACTACTGAGCCATCTCTTCAGCCCAGTATTTCCCTTTGGAAAAATAGATCATTTTTAATTGCTTGAGCTTGTCTCTGTATTGAGGAAATGATTGGAAGCATTTTGGGGTGAGTAAATCCTACCTTGTCCCATTGTGTTTTGTGATTTTGATAGCACAGTACTTCTTCAGGCCCCTCACACTTTTGAGCTCTGAATAGGTTAATGGTGTTTCCCTGAGAAACCATGTTTCTTATTACCTCCGAATCAAAATAATTAATCTGTTATGCTTTGTGTAGAAGCTGACAGCTATTAGGAGAGTAAGAGAAAGATTATATGTGCTGTGCTGTTTCAGCCACTTTGGTCTTATAAACCACACAGAACTGACTTCTTGTCTTTGTCTCCAGGGTGACAAGTCTGTCCGAGTCATGCGCTCTCTGCTGGCTGCGCAGCAGACGTTTGTGGATCGGCTGGTGCATCTGATGAAGGCTGTCCAGCGGGAAAGCGGGAACCGTAAGAAAAAGGTAAGCCACAGGCTTTGCTTTCTGCTTTGGGCTAAAGTGGCTTGATTATAGTCCTGCCTGCATCATAATGATTACCTTGTTGGTATCATAAAATTATGCGTCTTCCCCATTATCCTGTTGGGTTGACAGTGTACAGACTCTTTTTGACATGAAGATTTGCTATGCAGTCTGAGCTAGCCATGACTTTGCTGTATATTCCAGGCTGGCCTTGAACTCTGGATCTTCCTCCTTTTAGACCCTGAGTGCTGGGTTAATGCATACATGAGCCACCGCACCTAAGTTTAAATAAGTGTGTTATTACATAATTATAGGAGCACTTACAAACACTGACTACACAAGGGGCCCTTTTTTGTAGCTTTGCATCTTGATACATCTAGTCTTCAGTTCTGTGAGGTATAGTATCCCATGAAGAGTGGGCAGCGCAGAGGAGGAGGGACTCATCCACCATCATACGGTGTATACCTGTCAGGGCTTTTGCTACAGAAGCATTCTGAAGCCATTGTTACATACAGCTCTGTTCTGTTCTCTTCTTACAATCTGAGCATTTATGGTGCTTTGCAAATATTTTAAAGTTATCAGAGCCCATTTATTAATTTTTTTTCCCATTTTACCCCTGTATTCCTTTCTGCTTTGTTCTTCTAGAATGAGAGACTTCAGGCCTTGCTTGGAGATAATGAGAAGATGAACTTGTCAGATGTGGAGCTGATTCCATTGCCCTTAGAGCCCCAGGTGAAAATCAGGGGAATAATCCCAGAAACAGCAACACTGTTTAAGGTAACTGATGGGTCATTAATGCGAATGATTGAATCTGACGCAACTGCCAATGGCAGAGACTGTTTCTATTTATGTAAAGTTGTACCTTTCACTTGCCATTGCTGTTTAAAATCTTTTGTGTTTTAATTACAGAGACTTTTCAAAAAAAAATTTTTATTTATTTATTTGAGAGCAAGATAGAGCGAGAAAGAGGCAGAGAGAGAGACAGAGAGAATAGGAGTGCCAGGGCCTCCAGCCACTGCAAATGAACTCCAGATGTGTAGGGTCCCCTTGTGCATCTGGCTAACGTGGGTCCTGGGGAGTTGAGCCTCGAACCGGGGTCCTTAGGCTTCACAGGCAAGCGCTTAACCGCTAAGCCACCTCTCCAGCCCTATAGAGACTTTCTTAATGGAATTTGTAAAGTATGCTTATATCTCTGGAAGGGTTTTTATTTTTTTTCAACTTTTTATAGAGAACCTCTAAACACATACAGTATACCATTATAATCCCCTCCTAGCACACTCCTGAATCTCCCCTCCACTGAATCCCTTCTTTCCAACCAGTCTTTCTTCTATTTTGATGTCACTATAATTTTTTTGTGTGTTTACATAGTGTCAGCCATTGTGAGGAGGTCATGAGTGCCACAGTCACTTTCTGTCTGGAAGTCAGTATTGTAAGCAATCCTTTCCCTTCCTTTGGCTCTTAAATTGTTTTTGTCACTTCTTTCACAATGGTCCCTGAACCTTATGTCTCATTTAGTGCTGAGCATGCCACTGTCATTTTTTAGGACTTTGGTGAGTTTTATGTCACCCCAGTGGTCACCACCATCTGCAAAGAGGTTTTTGTTATCAAAAGTGAGAGTAGCATTACTATTTGGGCATAAAATAAGAATACAAAGGGTAGTGTGGTGGGCATTTTATGTCCATTAAGCTAGACAATAGTGATATTTTCCTTCCTAGGGCTTTTATGACCTCCCCGGCATAGGCTTTTGATTAGTTTTCAGTATCAGGCATAACTTTTCACGTGAAGAGCTGGCCTCTGGTCCAAAGAGCAGTTGGTTTGCTCCCTAACAGACATGCCCCCATTGCACCAGTTGGCACATTTGTCCTGGATGGACATCCATAGAGCTTGCAGGGTCCACTGCTTGTTAAGAACATTGATGACTTTCTTCCCCCAACAGCCTGCATAGCTCTTTTCAGCATCATGACAAGTTAACAGGAAAGCTTCCAGCTCAGCTCCAGCTTGATTTCTCAGTGTGCTGTCTTTAGCTGTGTGGCTTTACCATCTAATTCTTGTGGTAAGCTGAGAGCCTTAGCAACAACAGCCTGTAATGTTTTGGGGGCATTAAAGGCCTCCAAGACTAACAATTTGCTGGGAAATATCCCACCCTTAGCACAAAAACTGCCTTATGGCAATCCTATGGTATTTCTGCTCAAACTCCCTATTTTTTAAACATTGGTGTGGAGACATGGCTTAGCAGTTAATGTGCTTTCCTGCAAAGCCAAAGGACCCCTGTTCAATTCCCTAGGACCCATGTAAACCAGATGGATAAGGTGGCACATACATCTGGAGTTCCTTTGAGTAACTGGAAGCCCTGAGGTACCCATTCTGTTTCTCTCTATTTGTCCCCCCAATAAGTGGAATGTTTAAATACATATATTACTTATGTAGTGAAGAAATCAGTGTCCATATGATTTATTCATAGCATCCTTAATTTTGATTAACCCTTCTCTCTCTCATCCTCTGATCCTACATAGAACATGGAGCATTATTTTAATACTTAATTTGTTGAATAATATTTAGTTATAGTTTTTTTTTTAATTTTTATTTATTTGAGAGCGACAGACACAGAGAGAAAGACAGATAGAGGGAGAGAGAGAGAATGGGCATGCCAGGGCTTCCAGCCTCTGCAAACGAACTCCAGACGCGTGCGCCCCCTTGTGCATCTGGCTAACGTGGGACCTGGGGAACCGAGCCTCGAACCGGGGTCCTTAGGCTTCACAGGCAAGCGCTTAACCGCTAAGCCATCTCTCCAGCCCTAGTTACAGTTTTATCTGCATAGAACTTTTTATACAAATCTATATTGCAAAGTTTTCATCGTGGATTTGGTTCATAAGCTTAGGTAACAAAGTGACAGGAGACCCAGAATCTGTGTCAAATCAACTCTGTGCACCTTACTTTTCAAGTAGGCTTTGCCCTTGTTCCTGACCCATGCCTCTTACTTCTGTAGGCTTGCTGCCAGATGCACAGTTAAGATAACAGTGACATCGAGCTGCACAGCCAGAGCACTGAGCAGCAAACCTGCCCAGTGTCTGTGCTGGCCATTGTACTGCAGGATCTCTGGGGAACTCAGTGCTGTTGGTTCTGCGATTCTGGCATTGCAAAGGCAAAAGTTGCATTCAATGTTATTTTGCATCAAAAGAGGGAGGAGGGCTCATAGAACAATGGTTCATGTAGATAGTCTTTATTACAATGAAATATTGCAAGAGTTATGTTAAGGTGGCCTGTTTTGGCAAGTGCACACAGCTAATATATAAATCTCAGAAAACAATATACATTATTGGTAGTTTGTTTCTTTTAAAATGTTTTCAGATTACCTTTTCATTTTGCTTTCCCCCCTCAACCACCTTTTTCCTCCTTGAGTCTGGATCTCACAAGGGTGCCCGGTTTCCAAGCTGTGATCTGCCTGGGTACTGAGCTGCAGGGTTACACATTACACCTAGCCTAGCCACAACTGTTTTGTTTTGGCTTGAGCTCAGGGTCTTGAGCAGTGTGCCATCCAAGTACCTTAACTTTAAATATTTCTTACAACTTATTTAATTATTTAAAATTTTTATATCAGAGAAGATGGCTTAGTCAGGTTGCTCACAAACATGAGTACCTAAATTCAGTCCCCAGAATTCATATAAAAAAGCCAAGCATAGTGACACATGCTTGTAATCCCGGCACTGGGAAGGACGAGTGGGTGTATCCAGCCTACTTGATAAGCTTCTGGCAGAGGCAGTGGGAGATCCTATCTGAAAAGAAAGGCAGGTGGCACTTGAGAGTAATGATGACCGAGGTTGGCCTCTGACACACACAGATGCATACACACACACACACACACAAGCATAAAGCAATTCATTAAGAAAATGCAACCTTTAGCTTAAAAATGACTAACGGTACAATTAACAGTTTGAAAATAGTAGTATAGAAGTTAGAGTGAAAATACTTCTTCTTTTTGCTTGCATTCCATTGGTGCCAAACTGTAGGAATCAGTGCACCAGCAGCATGTGTCATCTGGTGTATAGTGCCCCAGTGCATGAGCTTCCTGTGCCTGTTCTCTATGGACCAGTCAAGAGATTGGGTTAGAAACATGGTGTGGGAGATCTTCCAGTAAGGTGGAAGACTCCATCTGAAGCAGATGTGTGCTTCAAGATCAGACCGTGGGAACTGTGTTTGCATCATTGTTTGGTGGACTCCAGGCCCACATTCTCCTCAGCTATAACCATTTCAATTGAGTCTTCTGTATTCCAAGTAATGCAAGTAATACGTCACAGGACATCACTCATTAGAGCATACAGACCTGTGGTCCTTTCTTCATTCTTACGTAAGTAGCATTCTAGAAAATTCCAGGTTAGATGTGAGGGCTGTGGTTCTGAGAAATCTACTGTGTAGTTAGATTTAGGAAATAGTGGTTCTGAATCAGTTAACTGTATACTTAGGTTTAGGGAGCCATGGTTCTGAGACAGTTACCATGCAAGTAGGTTTAGGGAGCTGTGGTACTGGGGAGCCCTGGTTCTGAGATGGTTATCCTGTATGTAGGTTTAGGGAGTTGTGGTTCTGAGGTGGTTACTGTATAGGTAGATATAGGGTGCTGTGGTCCTGGGATAGATACTGTGTAGTGTTTACAATAGTGTCTGCTTCTGTGGAGCTTTTAAGAACCCATAAGTGATTCTTCTTCATTGTATGTAAGTCTAGTAAGTAATGGTGTACTAGTCAGGGTTCCCTAGAGGAACAGCACCGATTTTACATATAATAAAGGCGATTTAATAGATTGGTTTGTGGGATCCTCTCTGAGCAGTCCAACATTGGCTATGACTACCTACATGCACCTGGAGACTGTGAGAACCCAGTAACTCCTCAGGGATATCAGTGCAGTCCCGCTCTGGCCCTGAAGTCCTGGAGACTACAGTGTCCACAAAGGATGCCCTTAGCAGCAAGTAGCACTGGTAGCCAGGCAAGAGGTCCTTCTTTTTTCCTGGCTCCTCTTTAAATTGAGGCTGATGCCCACTCTGGGGGAAGATCTTCCCTCAGTTAACCCCTCCTGGAAGCATCCTCATAGACCTGCCCAAGAGGCCTCTCTCCTACTTGATTTCTGATCAGATCAAGTTGACATAGAGATTTCTTTGTTATGGGTGGGGTATATGCTCTGCCTTGTTACTGTGTGATTCCCTGTCCTTGTACAAGCTACTTCTGGCTGGAAAGGGTTAGCATGCCCTTTCTAGGGTTTCTAGAGCGTCTTGTAGCCTTACCTGGGCGTCAAAGCTAAATGGAATGTGGACTATGTTAAGCATCAGGAAGATTCTGGTTCTGTTCTTTGCCCTGCTTGCTGTAGAGGTAGTTAGATGCCATCTACATTTTCCCTTCAGAGGAGAGGTTCCCCTGTGCCTCACCTATCTTTAGCAAGGCCACTCCCAGTTCCTCTTCCCAAGCTGTTGTGAACAAGGCTCAGTAATTGACAAATGCATTTTCACCAGGGCTACTAACTGAACCCTCCAAAGTTAAGTGTTTGGAAGTTCGTCCACTTGTTTGGTGTTAGTCCACTTGGGTTTGGGTTTATGTGCTTTGTCCCTGGACATGTCATAGGACAGTTTTTAGGCATGCATCTCATGGGGTTTTGAGTAAACCAATGCCCACGCCCAGCTCTCTCCTGCCATCAGCCCATCCTGTTGCTCTCACTCATTTCTCTTCCCTCTGGGGTGCTCCTGTGCAGCTGTCTTCCCAGCTCCATGGAGTTCTTTCTTCACCAGTTGTTTCTTACGTGACTCATTTATTTGGATGGTTACAGATTTTTCAACAAATTTTTTAAAATATTTTTATTTTTATTTATTTATTTGAGAGAGTGTAAGAGGCAGAGAGAGAGAATGAGAATGAGCCAGGGCCTCCAGCCACTGCGAACGAACTCCAGCTGCATATGCCATGCATCTCACTTATTTGGGTTCTGGGGAATTGAACCTGGGTCGTTTGGCTTTTAGGCAAGCGCCTTAACCACTAAGCCATTTCTCCAGCCCTAATTTTCATCTTTATAGAATATTTACTCTGTTATGAAAATCTTCAGGAAGGCTCTTGGACTGTCTTTCTCAGAATATCCCTTGCCATGAGATGTAACATGATTCTCTGGGCAGTTTTAGTTTCCTTTCTTGTTTACTTAAACATGTATCACATCTAGTCTAGACATTTAAGAGAATCAATTCTGGAAGATAGCTAATTATTACTTTAGGATAAGTGATGCAGATGTTTGAGATTTTCATTTAAAAGATTCTGAAACAGAAAGCTGCACAAGAGGCACATAGCTGCTGTCAGAAGCAGTGGTATTAACACGTCACCTGATGCATGTGAAGCAGCACAGCAACAAGAACGTGGCAGACACGTGGACAGCTTTGTATTGGGCTCCAGACTTTGGCTTCTGGTGGCCTGGTATGGCTGTTTTACAGATGAGGAAGCAGGCCACAGAACCCACACTGGCCACTCAGCCAGTCCAGGCAGGGGGCTGGATCCCTGTCTGTGAAACTCTACTCCCAGAGTTGCTGTTCTTTTACCACGTGGCCTTCTCATTGCTAGCCACTATCCTCCAGGTGGCAGCCTGGATGTCTTACTGAGAGCACATCTTGTTGCTTTAGGCCCTACGTTCCTGTGCACTTAACTGTGTCAGCATTTCCTCTTGTGTGCAGTAAGTCTTCACATACTCGTTTCCTTCCAGTTTAAAGGCAGTGTGGTTTTCTTACAGAGTGCTCTTATGCCAGCTCAGCTGTTCTTTAAGACAGAAGATGGAGGCAAATACCCAGTTATATTCAAACACGGTGATGATCTGCGCCAAGATCAACTTATTCTGCAAATCATCTCACTCATGGACAAGGTGAATAATTTTATGTAGGCAGAACTATCGTTGGATTTTAGAAACTATAGTTTAGCATATCTGTTTACAGAGACAGAAATATTTATATCACTCAGTTACAAAGATGGAAATCTCCTCAGTCTACACTTCACCTTGAACAGGTTTGTTTTTGTCCCTTCAGAATGACTGTTCTTTTTTTTTTTCAAGGTAGGGTCTTTCTCTAGCAGAGGCTGACCTGGAATTCACTATGTAGTCTCAGGCTGGCCTTGAACTCATATTGATCCTCCTACCTCGGCCTCCTGAGTACTGGGTTTAAAAGCATGCCTCACCACACCTGGCTCGAATGGCTGTTCTGATGAGTGAAATTGTACGTGTTTTTTCCGCATGAAAGTCTCACAGTCACACTTAGTTGTTTCTGTTAAATCTTCAATCTTTAAGAAAGAACTTCATCCTTGTCTCACTTTTAAAGAACTTGTTTCCCCTTAGGTCTTTGTTTCTATAGCACATTACATCCAAAAAGGTCAGTATAAAGCAGCTGAAAGAACACTTGTGTGGACTGATGACAGAGTTAGTATGGAGCACAACCAGCACATGGGCTCGTTTGAAGTAAATCAGTGCAGTCATATTAGGATTGTCTCCCAGATCCACCCGGCTCATGTTAAAACCTCTACAGTATGTCCTTGAACTCTGGTGGTCTGTCACCTACTCAGTGTGCTTTATCTTTTGCTCCAAAGCTTCTTCGCAAAGAGAATCTGGATCTGAAACTGACGCCGTACAAGGTATTGGCCACCAGCACAAAGCACGGTAAGTCTATTTATTTGTGACTGGTTGTTTTTCAATTTCCAGGGCATATACTCTTCCCTTTTAAATGTCTTACAAGATGGAATTATTGACATGTCACTGAAGACCAGCTGAGGTGTCTTCTTCCTCCAGGCCTACTATCTATCCTTTCTTTTTCCTTCCCTTTCTTCCTTCTTTCTTCTCTTCCTGTGTCCCCCTCCCTCTTTCCTTTCTTCCTTCCTCTTTCTTTTCTTCCTCCTTTCTTTTTACTTCCTGAAATTATGAGCAAATGTGTCACCATTGTGACATTTCTTTGCCTCATACTGGCTCTGCTTCTCAGTGGTTTCTTCACTGTAATCTACTGTGTCATGTGACAGTCACCCAGCAAGGCTTTGATCTGTGCTCTGCTTATGAAAGCCACTCCGTAAATGTCTGTCACCTGGTATGTATTTGCATGTGTATACGTGTATGTATGTATATATCTCATGCATAAGTCTTGGAGATTGAGTTAACCCCTGGAAGCTTGGTGCAAGAGTCCTTAAGAACTCTTGGCTAGGGCTTGCTGTAAATCCTGCAGGTTTGTGCTTCTGCCTGTAGTTACTTCATAGAGACGAAGTGACTGACCTTGTCCCCCTGCCTGTGGCCACTCCCCAGTCTGGGATGGCTCCATGGCTCTTGTCCCTGTGCACAGGATGCTCTTCCTAAAAGAGCCCGTGCTTCGCTTGTCTGTCTCTCAGAAGCTTATTTGTAGCTTGCATTTGCTGTGGAACAATGACAGCAGTGCCATCAAGGATAGGAAATATCCTTGTGTACCACACCTTGAATCCTTCTCAAGCATTCTTTTTGTCACTGTCCCTGCTTAGTTGTTTGGTAGATGTTGTTCCCTGGCTCCCATTTCTCTCTCTCTCGTGTACCATGCTCTTTTAGTCTTCACATGCATAATGAGCATGTATTACTTCAGAACTGTAACTATCTGTTAGCTTTATTATTCTTTTGGGGGGGGGGGGTGTGGTGATGTTTTTTTCAGGTAAGGCCTCGCTCTTGTCCAGGCTGACCTGGAATTCACTATGTAGTCTCAAAATCACTTTGAACTCATTGTGATCTTCCTGCCTCTGCTTTCTGAGTGATGGAATTAAAGGTGTATACCACCATACCTGGGAGCTGTATTATTCTTAAAAGCACAGCTTAAATAAATGCCTGATACCCTTTAATACCTCTGGAGTTGACATCTCCTCCTCAACTTTCTGGTATCTCTCATTCACAGTGTGTGTCCCAAGACAACTTAGAAGCTCTGAGATATGTAGTCTGAGCCAAGTGTCTGTACTTCTGTGGCATAGTTAAATGCTGCATGGTAGAAAAACAATAAATGCTTGTGAATGAATCAATGATGCAAACATTCTGTGTGATGGAAGAGCAAATGAGACATTCTTTATTGTACAGGGGTTCTGCCTACAGATTGTTAACAATATCAAGTTCACCAGAGCTACTTCATGAGTGGTAGAATACTGAATACCATTTCTCATTCACTTTTTGTCATATATTTGTAGATTTATGCTCTTTATCAACCCCTCTCTTTTGCACATGCCAGTTTGTTAGTTGTTTGAAGGGGCTTACATGTTCCTCTGTCATTTTCAGGAAATAACAAGATGGAACACCAGACAGAAGCACCCAGTGACATACAGACGGCTTTCAGTTAGGTCATTGCATTCCAGAGCTCCAGATTTCTTGGAGCAATTTTAAATTTGCAATGTTTTTAATTCTATCTATTATTTAAGGTTACAAGAGAAGACATTTACAGTGCTAGATTAAAAAGTGTGTTATTGGATATGTTTCTCATGTTCTGTAGTAGAAATTCTACTGAAAGGTTGGATTAGTTGGACTCCCTGAAGGCCATCAGGGCCCAGGTAAAGCTGGCAGGTACTCACAGATGTCCCATTGTGGAGCAGGTCCCTTGACTTCCATCACTTACCCAGTATGTGCCGATACCGTTTTATGTTTCCACAGGCTTCATGCAGTTTATCCAGTCAGTTCCTGTGGCTGAGGTTCTGGATACAGAGGGAAGCATCCAGGTATGGTATCAACTTCAGTACGTACATAGCTCATCAGTATGTTCTCATAAGTGACTCAGTCAGTGCATTAACAATGAGTCTTCCCACCCATCTCTCCACATTTGGATATTCTGTCAGCCAGTGGATCTCAGTTCTTTGAACAATGTAAAGCACATGATAGGGGGATAGTTTTTACCTGGAGAACAAGTAAACACTGAAAGTTTATGGTTGCTTTATTGTCCAAAGTATGAAAATCATGCAGTGTATTATTTTTAACCATGTAATTGATGACCATTTTGGCCATTTCCAACTTTTGTTTTTATTTAGCAGTTCTACACTGAAATCCTTCCCATACGGTAGCAGGTTTTTAAAAAATATTTATTTATTCATTTATTTATTTAAGAGACAGAGAAAGATGCAGATAGTGAAAGAGAGAATAGATGTTTCAAAGCCTTTAGTGACTGCAAACGAATTCCAGACACATGTACCACCTTGTGTATCTGGCTTTACATGAGTACTGAAGAATTGAACCTGTGTCCTTTGGTTTTGCAGGCAAGTGCTTTAAACCACTAAGCCTTCTCTGTAGCCCTGATGGCAGTTTTTAAACTTTGAAAACTCCTGGTCAGTGGGAAGTTATGTTCATTTTGTTTGCTTAGAGGAGAGAGTTAGGAAGCCTGTGCATGAATTCTTCTTGATCTTTCTTTGTAGTTCTTCCATCCATTCCTGTTGCATACATATCCTTACCCTGTAACAAACTCTGGTCATGGTATAGCTAAAAGTTGGTTCATGGGCCTGTCTAGCATCAGACAGTTCAGTGTGTTCAAGTTACTATTTCATAAAAGTATTGATTATTTATACTGTCCTTTCATTATAATTTTTAATTTTTATTTATTATTAGAGAGAGAATGAGGCAGATATATAGAGAGAATTAGCATGCTAGGGCCTCTAGTCACTGCAGACAAACTCCAAATGCATGTACCACCTTGTGCATCTGGCTTTACCTGAGTACTGGGGAATTGAACCTAGGTCCTTAGATTTTGTAGGCAAATGCCTTAGCCACTAAGCCATCTATCCAACCCCTCATTGTCATTTTAAACTGTGGACACAGACTATAAACTGACTGGATCCTCATCAGCTCTATGTAACTACTTCAGCTGGTTCATTGGACAATTATTCTTCATCTTTTTTTAAAATTTTTAAAAAATTTTTATTAACATTTTCCATGATTATAAAATATATCCCATGGTAATTCCCTCCCTCCCCACCCCCACACTTTCCCATTTGAAATTCCATTCTCCATCATATTACCTCCCCATTACAATCATTGTAATTACATATATACAATATCAACCTATTAAGTATCCTCCTCCCTTCCTTTCTCTACCCTTTATGTCTCCTTTTTACCTTATTGGCCTCTGCTACTAAGTATTTTCATTCTCACGCAGAAGCCCAATCATCTGTAGCTAGGATCCACATATGAGAGAGAGCATGTGGCGCTTGGCTTTCTGGGCCTGGGTTACCTCCCTCACTTAGTATAATCCTTTCCAGGTCCATCCATTTTTCTGCAAATTTCATAACTTCATTTTTCTTTACCGCTGAGTAGAACTCCATTGTATAAATGTGCCACATCTTCATTATCCACTCATCTGTTGAGGGACATCTAGGGTGGTTCCATTTCCCAGCTATTATAAGTTGAGCAGCAATAAACATGGTTGAGCATGTATTTCTAAGGAAATGAGATGAGTCCTTTGGATATATGCTTAGGAGTGCTATAGCTGGGTCATATGGTATATCAATCTTTAGCTGTTTTAGGAACCTCCACACTGTTTTCCACAATGGCTGGACCAGAATGCATTCCCACCAGCAGTGTAGAAGGGTTCCTTTTTTTCCACATCCCCGCCAACATTTATGATCATTTGTTTTCATGATGGTGGCCAATCTGACAGGAGTGAGATGGAATCTCAATGTAGTTTTAATCTGCATTTCCCTGATAACTAGTGATGTAGAACATTTTTTTATGCTTATATACCATTTGTATTTCTTCCTTTGAGAACTCTCTATTTGGCTCCATAGCCCATTTTTTTGATTGGCTTGTTTGATTCCTTATTATTTAACTTCTTGAGTTCTTTGTATATCCTAGATATTAATCCTCTATCAGATATATAGCTGGCGAAGATTTTTTCCCATTCTGTAGGTTGGCTCTTTGCTTTTTTCACTGTGTCCTTTGCAGTGCAAAATCTTTGTAATTTCATGAGGTCCCAGTGATTAATCTGTGGTTTTATTGCCTGAGCAATTGGGGTTGTATTCAGAAAGTCTTTGCCAAGACCATTATGTTGAAGGGTTTCCCCTACTTTTTCCTCTAGCAGTTTCAGAGTTTCCGGTCTGATGTTAAGGTCTTTAATCCATTTGGACTTAATTCTTGTGCATGGAGAGAGAGAAGATTCTATTTTCATCCTTCTGCAGATATATATCCAGTTTTCCCAACACCATTTGCTGAAGAGGCTGTCTCTTCTCCAATGAGTATTTTTGGCATTTTTATCGAATATCAGGTGGCTATAGCTACTTGGGCTTACATCTGGGTCCTCTATTCTGTTCCACTGATCTACATGTCTGTTTTTGTGCCAGTACCATGCTGTTTTTGTTACTATGGCTCTATAGTATAGGTTAAAATCAGGTATGGTGATACCACCAGCCTCATTTTTGTTGCTCAGTTTTTTTTTTAGATATTCGAGGTTTTTTATGATTCCAAATGAATTTTTGGATTGTTTTTTCTATTTCCATGAAGAAAGCCTTTGGAATTTTGATAGGGATTGCATTAAATGTGTAGATTGCTTTAGGTAAGATTGCCGTTTTCACAATATTGATTCTTCCAATCCAGGAACAAGGGATGTTTCTCCACTTTCTAGTGTCTTCTGCAGTTTCTCGCTTGAGTGTTTTAAAGTTCTCATTGTAGAGATTCTTTACTTCCTTGGTTAGGTTTATTCCAAGGTACTTTATTTTTTTTGATGTAATTGTGAACGGGAGTGATTCTCTGATTTCATCCTCTGTGTTTTTGTTGTTAGCATATATGAAGGCTACTGATTTCTGTGTATTTATTTTGTATCCTGCTACATTGCTGTAGGTTTTTATCAGCTCTAACAGTTTGCTAGTAGAGTCTTTAGGGTCCTTTATGTATAGAATCATGTCATCTGCAAATAATGATAACTTGATCTCTTCCTTTCCAATTTGTATCCCTTTTTGTGTGTCTCTTGCCTTATTGCTATGGCTAAGACTTCCAAAACTATATTAAATAAAAGTGGGGACAGTGGACACCTTTGTCTTTTTCCTGATTTTAGTGGAAAAGCTTCCAGTTTTTCCCCATTTAGTAATATGTTGGCTATAGGCTTGTCATAAATAGCCTTTATTATATTGAGATATGTTCCTTCTATTCCCAGTCTCTGTAGGACTTTTATCATGAAGGGATGTTGGATTTTGTCAAATGCTTTCTCTGCGGCTAATGAGATGATCATGTGATTTTTGTCCTTCAACCCGTTTATATAATGTATTACATTTATAGATTTGCGTATGTTGAGCCATCCCTGCATCTCTGGGATAAAGCCTACTTGGTCAGGTATTCTTCATCTTTTTTTTAAAATTGTTTTTTGTTCATTTTTATTTATTTATTTTTGAGAATGACAGAGAAAAAAGCAGATAGGGGGAGAGAGAGAGAGAGAGAGAGAGAGAGAGAGAGAGAGAGAGAGAGAGGGAGGGGGGGGGAGAGAGAGAATGGGTGCGTCAGGGCTTCCAGCACTGCAAATGAACTCCAGACACATGTGCCCCCTTTTGCATCTGGCTAACGTGGGTCCTGGGGAATCAAGCCTTGAACCAGGATCCTTAGGCTTCACAGGCAAGCGCTTAGCCACTAAGCCATCTCTCCAGCCCATCTTCTTCATCTTTGAAAACAATTATGCCTTTATTTGCAAGGAGAAGGAAAAACTGGGATAAAGAAGAATGGGCACATCCAGATCTCTTTCCATTGCAAGTGAACTCCAGATGCATGTGCCACTTGTACATCTAGTTTTTTGTGGGTACTGTAGAATCAAACCCACTGTCAGGCTTTGCAAATAAGTGCCTTTAACCAGTGAGCCATTCTCCCAGCCCTCTTCTTCAGCTTTATTTGAACTTAAATGCTATTTTCAGAGTAACTTTGTAACTTTTCAGAGTAACTTTGTTTTCCCTGCTGCTCATTTTCCCTGGTCTTTGTAGGTCATGTTTTAGCTTAATATCTCTTCTGTGGTTCTGATGCATTTTCCTGATTTTTCTCACTGTGTTGAGCACTTGAAAACATATATGGGGATTAGGAAGGTGGCTCAGTCTATAAAGTATAGGTTACACAAGCATGAGAACCTGGATTCAGATCCACAGCACCCATGTAAGTGCTGGGTGGGTGTGGCAGCCAGTGCTGGGGAAAAGATAGGGTATCGCTGGTTGGGCTGGTGGCTATGCTGGCTGTGTTGGTGAGTTCTGGGTTCACATGAGAAACCGTATCTCAGTAAAGTAGAGAACAGTTGAGGAAGTCACCCAGTATCAGCTTCTACCCTCTACATATGCTTACATGCCCATATCCTCACACATGTACACACACACAAAACGAAGTCATTTGCTCTTGTTTGTTCCTTCTGTGAATTTCATTTTGTATTTTTTTGAGGCAGGGTCTTGCTCTAGCCCAGACTGACCTGGAATTCACTATGTATTCCCAGGATAGCCTTCCGAGTGCTAGGATTAAAGGTGTGCCCTGCCATGACTGGCCCTTCTGTGAATTTCTTGCCCAGGTTCCTGTGTGTTGTTTTTACTTTCCTTAGCAATTTAGAGGAGTTCTTTATACAACTGAGCACATAGCATCACCTTGGTTCAACAGTTTGTTAGTTGAACTTCCAAAGACCATGGCCTGCATGTTTTTCATCAGAAGCTCAGTGTAAAAGAATGGGTCCATCTGATAGTCTGAGGAGAGAGGAGTGGGTCTGGCTGATAGTCTGAGGGAAGAGGTAGAGCAGAGAAAGTTTTCCAAGTGTGTCCAGACTCTCTGCACTCATTCATTACTGACCTCCCGTTGTTTTATTCAGTCAGCATTCAACTGTGCAGTGACTTAGTTCAGTTTTAACTAGATATTCACTTGTTCATGATTTACAATTTCAGAATGCCCAACTTGTTTAACTGTGTAGAATTCTCAAACATGACTTGTTCCTTTCAGAACTTTTTTAGGAAGCATGCACCAAGTGAGACTGGGCCAAATGGTATCAGTGCTGAAGTCATGGACACTTACGTTAAAAGTTGTGGTAAGGTTTTGTGCAGTTAAAATCCACTGACACATTTGAGTAAAGGAAAGATGGCTGTAGCACACAGCTTCAGGTTCGCTGAGAACTTCTAGTCCAGGCACAATTATGGAAGAAGGGATATTTATTGATGTTTACCAGTCCAGGGCAAATTCCATAATGGCAAAGAAACTGGCCTGCTTTCACAGGTCCAAGCAGAGAGAAGCCGCAAAGCACACTTCAGGAGCTCCCCTGGATCTAGGCACTTTGCATATCTTTACATTGGAATTTCAAATCCACCACCACACCTTAGGGCTGGACCGTAAAATGCACCCAGTGACACCTCCTCCACCCAGATAGCTGGAAATCTTAAGTTTTAATGAAACTGAATCTACTGGAAGACATCCATTTAAAACTACCACAATGGCCATTCTGATACTGCTGCATGGCCAGGTCTAATGTTGGTAGTAGAAGTCACTGGTGTTTTGCTATCAAGACTAGGTAAACAGTATGCTCAGTTATTATGCAAAAGGAGCTTTGTAAATACTATTTTTTCCCCACAATGTGTTTTATCATTAGCATCCTGATGACACAACTTGCAAACATATGAAACTGAGTTTTTACAAAGCTACAGTATTGTCATTTGCTAATATTTCCAGACTTGTATATATTTTAGCACCCATGGAAATATCAGACAAAACCACTGTCAGTGCCTCACGTCACCCTGATCACATCTTGCACACGTGGAGGCTCCTGTAACTCAGGGTTCATGTAGTATGAAAACATCTGGAATACTACAGTGTGCTAATGAGAAAATACATCATGGGAAAAATAAAAGATACTATTTACAGCTGGGCGTGGTGGCGCATATCTTTAATCCCAGCACTCTGGAGGCAGAGGTGGGAGGATCCCTGTGAGTTCAAGGCCACCCTGAAATTACATAGGGAATTCCAAATACTATTTATAAAGTTCCTTTTGCATAATTTTAATAAATGGAAGGTTTCCACACTTGGAGATGAAAAGGTTAAAAGTTATCACTCAAGAGAGGGCATTTACTTTTCTGTCTGCCAGCAAGCACATCGAGGTTCTTTCGTTGTCTATTTCTATCCTTTTCTAGATAACGTGGTTGTGGGTTTGTGGTATGATTGACAGGGTACATGTTCCCTTAGATCATTCTTTGTTGCCATAGCTAACATTCTGTCATAAGTGAGAGGTGCTATACATACATTATAATTAAAGTCCCTGAAGCTTAATTTAGCCTTTGATATAAAAAAGTCCTAATAACTTGACAGATGTAGAGGTCCTCTTGTTTCAGATAATGACTAACCAAAGGTGCAGCTTAGTGACATGAGAAGTCAGAGGATAGGCCAGTTGGAACTTAGAGTAGCACAGATTGTTTTTAGAAGTGTGGAGTATGTAACATGGAGGTTTGCATATGTTTTTTATTTTTTAATCACTTTTGCAGCTGGATATTGTGTCATTACATATATTCTTGGAGTTGGAGACCGACACCTGGATAACCTTTTGTTAACAAAAACAGGTAACATATCACAACTGTGTGGCAATTTTTACTCTATAACCATAATCTACTTATTGACAAAATAAGTAACATACGTGGAGATAAAAATTCATTCTTCAAAGAGTCCCTTTAAAGGGTGTGTTGGAAGAACTCTCAGGGCCTCATTGTCCTGCTAAAATGCTCTAGCTTTTTGTGGAAAGCTGAATGTTTGTTGTCTTCCTTTGGAGCTTTCATCCAATGTTCCTTTGTCTTTAAAATGTTTCCTGTGGGTCTGGGGATGTGGCTTTGTTGATAGGGTGCTTGCCTAGTACGTGCAAAACCCTGGGTTTAATCACTAGCTCCACAGATATGTGGTGGGACACATATGTAATCCCAGCACTTGGGATGTGGAGACAGAGGGATTAAGAGTTCAAGGTCATCCTCAGCTATATACAGAGTTCAGTGTCAGCTTGGGTTACATGGCATCCTGTCCAGATAGGTAGGTAAGTAGATGGGTGGATGGTTGTGTGGATGGGTGGATTATGGATAATAGATAGATTGACATTGGATGCAGACATGTATAGACAGGCTTAGATGTATGTTCCCTCACTTTAACAGCTATAACAACTGCTATATATCTGTTTCTACAAGGTGCCTCCTTTCTTTATACCGAGTCCCTGTCTTCTCTCCCTCTCTGAATCACTTTGTGTTCTTTATTTTGGCTGAAGATGTTTGTTTTTATTGCCTTGCAACACTCTATTCATGCCTACTCCTTGTTCCTGCTGTTTAGTCAGTATTCTATTACAAAAGAAGGGCAGAGAGGGAGGACAGGAAAGGAAAAGGGAGAGTATATATATCAAGAAAAGAACTTTCAAAATTCTCAGTTCCCATCACTGGTGACACAATTTAGTGGTGAAGCATTAGCATAGGATTTGTTAAGTCCTGCATTTGTTCCACAGAAGTTCAAAACTAACACACCAAAGAAATCATTTAAAAATTATATTACAAGCCAGGTGTGGTGGTGTGTGCCTTTAAGTTTGAGGCCAGTTTAAGACTACATAATGAATTCCAGGTCAGCCTGAGCTAGAGTGTGACCCTACATCACAAAACAAAAAGAAAAAAAAAATCATCTTACAAAGTAGACTGATTGTTTCCCAGAAATAAATGTATAATGCATCCCTCACCTTCCAGAACTTTATAGTCATTAGTTGAGTGTTTGCCTTTAGTGTCCTTAAATGGATGTCAGTTTAGACAAAGTAAATTTTGACTTAACTTTCTGCAGAAAATATATTTTGGTTCTGTTACTAAAAATACCTTGAATATTATTTAGCACTTTGCCTTGCTTAGTTTGAGTTTCATAGAAAGTTGTTGCCATGTTGAAATTGAGAGTTTCTTACTCTGTTAGGAAACTGTAATCTCAACAACTGAGGTAACATTTTTCTCCTCGTCGTCAGGTAAAACACCTGTCTCTCGTGCCACTTTCCGGCAAAGGAAGGCCAAGGATGTGGATTCTGCTCTGCCTGAGGGTGTTTGTAAATATAGTCAGGTTTCTTCTGCCATCTCTGCTGTTCCTTTGTATGAGATGGGACAGAGCTAGGATGGCTGGTGTCTTGGGGACTTGCTGGTGTCAAACTGTTCTAGTCTGTGAGCATAGCTGCCACAGAGCAGGACCTTGCTGAGAATTCTAGTCAGGTGTGAAATAAAATGACTCGCTGCATAAAGAGAAAAATATGTGTAAAGGTCTCAGATGTCCTGCAGTTTCCCTTTGCCTTCACTGTTTATATTAGTGGGCAGTTACTCGGCTCTGCAGCAGAGGGCACTGTATATTCACAGTAGAAGAAATGCATCACAATCCATTGTCAGTATGTGACCATGTGGTCAATTGTGCCATTTTTTTTAATGTAAATTTTTAGTGGGTAGCATTTTACTTATTATAGGGTTATTGTGCCATTCTTTGAAAAAGCAAAAGTTTACATATTTGCACTGTGGCAAGGGTGGAAAACTGAAGCCTTAAGAGGTTTATTCAGAGAAATCAAATGTGGTTGAGCTGAAATGAGATTTAGTTATACTAATCCTTGAGAGAGGTTTATTTTTGTTTGATCTTTTTTTTTTCTTTTCTTTTTGTTTTGTTTTGTTTCCCAAGGTAGAGTCTTGCTCTAGCCCAGGCTGCCCTGGAATTTACTACATAGTCTCAGGGTGTCCTTGAAGTCACAGCAGTCCTCCTACCTGTGCTTTCTGAGTGCTGGGATTAAAGGCATGCATCGCCACGCCTGGCTGATCTTTTTTTTTATTATGGGAAATTTGAGGGGAAGAAATATCCTAATGCCTATACATCTAGCTCATTGCTCGTGGTATACAAACTACAGAAAAATTAAAGCGTCTGTGCTAACAGGGGCTGCTGGTGGTGAGAATGGTCTCTTACTGTCAGGGAGTGGAGCCTTGGTGAAGACCCATTTTGAAGCTGCTGTGAGGAAGCTCAGAGTGAAGAACTAGTCGGGTGACTGGTGACTTTTCAGAGCAGCTCTGTCCTGACCTCTGCTGTCCTTGAGCTTCATGGGAACTCCTGCTTTCCTGATTCTGAGGAGTCTCCCCTAATAGTTGATGCCTCAGCTCTAAAGTCAAATCTGGGAAATTCTCCCTGTAGAGCAGAGCTGGAGGTTTTCTTTTCTTTTCTTTTCTTTTTTAAAGCATGCCTTCCTTTTGTAGAGTTATGGAATTATTGGGATTCATCATGCTAGAGATAGAAAATAGTTAATATATTTCAAAAGTTCTTTTTCCTACATTTAGAGCCCAAACTGCTGAAGGTTCTGCCACTTTGACTTCTCTTGAGTTACGCTGTAGCAGTATAGCATGGCTTCTAAGAAACATAGTTATTAGATTAAATAATGTGATCTTTTCTGTGTTTTAGATCAATCTGATATTTTAAAACTGAAATATACTATGTTAAATTTTCTCAGGGTATAGTACAATTTATATTATTCAGAATCATCAGGCATTTGTTTTGCTTAATAAAGAATAACTGTATGAAGTACTAATTTTTTTCTTTTTTGGTTTTTTGAGGTAGGGTCTCACTCTAGTCCAGGCCTACCTGGAATTCTTTATGTAGTCTCTGGGTGGCCTCGAACTCACGGTGATCCTCCTACCTCTGCCTTCTGAGTGCTGGGATTAAAGGCATGAACCACCATGCCCAGCTTGAAATACTAAATTTTAATATTGCATTCATAATTCTTTTGGAGGATAACAACAGTAAACTAGATTTATAAAAAGGTAGTGTAAGCTAGGTAGAGTGGGACATACTTATGATGAGCTCTCTGAAAATAGAGGTGCAGGAACTTATTAAACAAAAATGTGTCATATTTTAAAGTCATTGAATAAGGGGAATCTGTCTAGTGGACCTTGTAGAGAGGGTTATAGTTATTTCACTGGTTGCTGTGACCAAATACCTGACAGGAAGCAGTTTAAGGAAGCAAAGGTTGTATGTTGGCCAGGGGATACATTTCATCCTCGCAGGGAAGGCATGCCAGCAGGAATAGGAGACCAGCTGCTCATATTTCTTCTGTTATTGGGAAGCGGAAGATGAACAGGAAGTGATACCTGGATATAAACCTTGAGGACTGTCCCCAGTGACCCACTTCTTCCAGTGGGCCTCTTCCTCCTAAATGTTCTATAATCTTTTCAAACAGCACAGCCAGCTGAGAACCAAGTGTTCAAACTCACAAGTCTGTTGTAGGTGAGGGGTATTTTACCTTTAAACCACAACATATAGCATAGGTTTGAATTCATGTATATTGTTAATCTCACCCCAGGCCCTTCACAGTCTCCTAGTAACAGGATTCTCAGATAGGAAGGCCAAAACGCTGAGGTTTTTCTACCAGGAAGCAGCTTTACTTGTACCAACACAGGCTCAGTGGATTCACATTCAAAGACTGAGCCCTGAACACAGCGGGGCCTTGTCTTTTGTACCGTACACACTGTACATTTTTAGCCCCTTTATCTCTCTTACATAGTAGCATTCAACCAGGTTGCTTGCATGCAGATTCCCAGTTCCTGGGCACATTCAAGGCAACAAAGTCACTTAGCACAACCTGACTATAATTGGTGGGTTTTTATTTATTTATTGTGTGTGTGTGTATGTTATTATCTATCTCCCCAGAAGCCCTAGTTGCAGTGTCTGTGCTAATGTGAATTATATGAATTTATGTTTTACTTCTTGTTACTCAAAACTTGCTGGAGAATACTTCATCTTTCCTCTACTATCAACCATATATGAAAATAGCTCTAACCAACTGTATGCAGATACTAGAGGCAGTGGGGGAGTGTAGTCGTGAGCACAGGGTTCATTGTAACAGTACAATGTTTGAGTTTATTGCTAAAGCAACAGGAAAAATACTTAAGGGAAGGAGGGAGGGAAGAAGGAAAGAAGGAGGGGAGGGAGAGGGAAAAGGAAAGGAAAGGCATTTTGTGGGGAATGGTAAGATGTATCTTTGTACATGGAAAAAAGGTTGAACAGAGTGACAGGGAAAGGCTGTATTGGGAATTTATGGAATCTAGACAAACTAGAATTTGGGTCATAGGGACATCAGAGTCTCTGCTTGGTGCCCTGTGAGGCCATACAGATAGGTGTTTTATTCTGCAGGGCCTGTACCCTTGACTGGCTGCCTACAAAATGGAAGCTGCCTGACTCACAGTGCCCATCAGTAGTGTAGCCACAGAGTGACCAGATGAGTGGAAATGGCTCCGATTTGATTTGAAATTGGAGGAATATATTTTTTTCTTTTAGAGTGGTCATAAAGATTTCATCTCAGGAATACTTCAGTAAAAAGAAGTGGGCTCCATTGGTGGGCTGCATTGCATAAATAGTGGTTCACTAACATGAGTTACTGCTGACTGATTTCTGCTTTTCTAAAGTTGTTGGGACTTTGATTCTCTTTGTTTCTGGAGTCCTAAGTATAAAGTCAATGTTTTGGTTCTTTTTGTTGTTGTGTTGTTGTTGATTTGTTTTTTCAAGGTAGGGTCTCCCTCTAGCCCAGGCTGACCTGGGATTCGCTATGTACTCTCAGGGTGGTCTTGAACTCATGGTGATCCTTCTACCTCGGCCTTCTGAGTCATGGAATTAAAGGCCTGCTCCATGTCATGAGGCTCAATGTAATTTTTTTTCTCAATTTTTATTAGCATCTTCCATGCTTATAAAAAATATGCCATGGTAATACCCTCCGTCCTCTCACTTTCCACTTTGAAATTCCATTTTCCATCATATCCCCTCCCCATCTCATTCAGTCTCTCTTTTATTTTGATGTCATGATCTTTTCCTCCTCTCCTCTTACGATGGTCCTGTGTAGGTAGTGTCAGGCACCGTGAGGTCATGGATATCCAGGCCATTTTATGTCTGGAGGGAGCATGTTGTAAGGAGTCCTACCCTTCATTTGGCTCTTACATTCTTTCCACCACCTCTTCTGCATTAGACACTGAGCCTTGGAAGGTGTGATCGAGATGTTACTCAGTACTCCAGTCACTTCTTTCCAGCACTATGATACCTTCTCAGTCATCCCCAGGTCACTGCCGTCTGAAAAGAGGAGATTCTCTACCCAAAGTGAGAGTAGCATTAATATAACGGTATGAATATTAAGATGAAGTGTTTACTGTGCAATTTGAAAAGCATTGTATATACATTTATCCAGACATCAACGGATGTTACACACCTAGGGCTCATGATAACCCCTGTTCTAAGTTTTCAGTATCGGGGTTGTATTCCCTCCCATGGAGTGGGCCTCCAGTCCAAATAGAGGGCAGTTGGTTTCTACCATGATAGACATGCCACTAATGCACCTGTTGGCTCATTTGGCCTGGCTGGCCAATTACAAGGTTTGCAGTATCCACTGTTGAGTATTTTCACTGGTGGTATCTCTTATGAACTGCATGTAGAATGGCTTCTTCCAGCTTTCTGTCAACTGGTCTACATGGAGAAGGTTATCCGCTTGGTTCCAGCAGGATTTCTCAGTGGCCTTGCAGCCCAAGTGTGTGGAGTCTTCAGCAATATCAATGTGTTTTTTAAGTATTTATTTATTCCCAAGCAGGGAGTATGTATATGTGACTGTGTGTGTGTGTGTGTGTGTGTGTGTGTGTCTTTCCACTGTAAATGAACTCCAGATAAATGCCCTACTTTGGGGCATCTGGCTTTATGTGGGTACTGGGACATTGAACCCAGGCTGGCAGGCTTTGTAAGCAAGTGCCTTTAACCACTGAGCATCTCCCCAGCCCCAAACCTGTTTTTAAATTAATATTACTATGGGTTAATTTTAAGCTTCTTATTTCAAAGAATATTTATGGTAATGCTTTGAAGAGCACTCCTAGATCAGAGGTAGCAAACCAGGTAATCTAATAAGCTACCAGTTTTTATGAAGAAATCTGTACACTGATTATGTGCCATATCTCCTTTCTGGTTTGTTAATTCTACACATGATTCTTGTCAATGTCCAGGCAAACTCTTCCACATAGACTTTGGATATATTTTGGGTCGAGACCCGAAGCCTCTTCCTCCTCCAATGAAGCTGAATAAAGAGATGGTGGAAGGAATGGGGGGCACCCAGAGCGAGCAGTACCAGGAGTTCCGAAAGCAGTGTTACACGGCCTTTCTCCACCTTCGAAGGTGAGGCGAGTGCTAAAAGTGTTTACTGCTTACTGCCAAAGCTTCCACTGGTGACATCCATCCTTAAAGTCAGACCTGGAGATCTTTTTGTCATAGCAGATGAGAAGAGCACTCTGAGCTGAAATATGTAAGGCAGGAATGTGGAGAGGAATGTGGGTGGGTGTATACCTTCCTGGGTTTTACTCCGAACGTGTGTTTGAAACAGTTAGGTTCTTCCTCCTGCTCTGAGGGTTAAGAGTTGGAGCATGCATGACCGTGCGCCTTTAGTTCTTGGCAGAGGCTAGCATACTCAAAGGATGTCATTATTTAGATATCTTGGCCAGGTTTTGTACAGTATAGTACTATCTTTCCTTCACTTAGGACCTGTCACTGTGGTTCCCTAAGTCATCATTGGCATCACTGGAGGACACTTGTGAGAGACTCATAGAATGGTATTCTTCCGCTCCTCTTCCTTCAGCTCTGGTGTACTACAGTAATCTTAAGAAAGCATGCACTTGTTATAATCGTGGTATAAAACAGGATTTAGAGGGCTGGAGAGATAGATGGCTTAGCGGTTAAGCGCTTGCCTGTGAAGCCTAAGGACCCCGGTTCGAGGCTTGGTTCCCCAGGTCCCACGTTAGCCAGATGCACAAGGGGGCGCACGCGTCTGGAGTTCGTTTGCAGAGGCTGGAAGCCCTGGCGTGCCCATTCTCTCTCTCTCCCCCTATCTGTCTTTCTCTCTGTGTCTGTCGCTCTCAAATAAATAAATTTTAAAAAATAAAAATAAAAAAAACAGGATTTAGAGAAAAAAATAGATTCTTTCCTATTCTCATTTCAAGAAACTGTAAAATGAAGGGAATGTCATTATTATATAATTGCTACAAGTTTATTCTGTGCAGTGTATGAAGCCCTGGAGTACTGCTTCCATTGAGAACTGCTAAGTTCTCTTACCTTCTCCTTTCCACGGGAGGAGCCACCCCCGGGTTCCAGGTTCCATGGTTGAGGTTTCTTTATGTGAGAAAGAAATATGAAACTCCCAACTCCTTGCTTCTTTTCTCTCTTGTAGGTATTCAAACCTGATTTTGAACCTGTTTTCCTTGATGGTTGATGCAAACATCCCAGATATTGCTCTTGAACCAGATAAAACTGTAAAAAAGGTAATTTTGTACATCTTCCGATATCAGACTACATTTCACGTAAGGCTTTTAATAATACGTCTCTCTTTTTTTTACCCACTAAAGAGACCTTTTGTCTGGTTTTGGCCACATTTCAGAAACAACCCTCTCCAGACCTCTCTGGTGGACCTTTCTGCCCCTTTCCTGTTCATAGCCATGGCCACTTCGCAAGGTTATTTATCTGAAGAGGTGGCTCACTGTTACACAGGGTCACCTGTCTTCCTTTTAATTTTCCAGTAAGATGTCTGATCAGGGGAAACATGCTGAGATTGTCATATCATATAGAAAACCGTCCTCTTTATCCTTCCTTTCCACACCCCTGGTTTTGGAGTGTTACTGTGTCTTTGGGGCTGAGTCCTGCTTGGTTAATGCATCCTGCAAAGAGAACAAGAGATAAAGCTGTTCTGGGGGTGAGCAGTCTTACCTTGAACTCTAACAAGTATTGTGAGAAAAGGTGGCCAATTTGAAGGTTTTCATCTGAACTAATTTTTCTTTCTTACTAGTGGTGTGGATATATGTAAAGTGTTTTATTTCCACCAAGGTAACATCAGATGTGTTAACAATTGGTATGGTTATCAATATTGAAGTTCCATGAGAGACTGAAGCCTGTCACCTTGGAAGTGTAAGGTCACCAGAGGGCAGTAGAGTTGCTCTTCTGTTTGAAAGTAATAATCCATGCAAAAAGTCCTGTTTTATGTAACTGACTTTAGACCACTAGATAGCTCTGTGATTGAATGTGAATGATGCTAATCTCATTTGCTTAGTCTTACACATGCTTAGCATGCAGAGGGATTTAAATGCATAAATTTTATTAGCATTTAAGAAAATTATTCCCTTTAAGAAAAGTATTCCTCTTATTTTTTGGTAAATGAGTCACTTGCTTTTTCCATTTCTTTTTTAAAATTAATTAATTAATTAATTTATTTATTTATTGGAACAAGAGAGTGAGAGACAGAGAGGCAGAGATATAGAAAGAGAATGGGCACACAAGGGACTCCAGCCACTGAAAACAAATTCCAGATGCATGTGCCACCTGTGCATCTGGCTTATGTTGGTATTGTGGAGTTGAACCTAGGTCCTTAGGCTTCACAGGCAAGTGCCTTAACCACAAAGCCATCTCACCAACCCCACATTTTCCATTTCTTTAATCCCCCAGCATTGCTCAATAAAATTTCTTCTATTTCAATAAGAAATAGACTGCTTACCATGTTGATTTTTGGCATGTACTATTTCTTCATTTTATTTATATTTTATTGACTTCCTCTAATCCATCGAGAACCATAATTGGAATGGAACATTGTGAGCTGTGATCATTGACCCCACAAGCTTCAATGTTGCCTTTACTTCTGTGGTATCCGCTGTACCAGGATCTTCTTAGTGGTTCATCTGTCTGTCAGCATGCATTCTTCCTGGGCTGGAGATGCTCAGAAGTCAGTTATGAAGGTTGTAGCAGCATTTCTCAAACTTGAGTAGTTTAGTTAGTTCATTTCTCTGTCAAGGTAGTCTTTTGCCATTCTTGTTAGAGCTTCTGTCATCACTTCCTGTTTTGGGAAGTTACAAAAGCCACGTTGGTATCCAGCCACCTTTCACAGTTCATCTGATGACAAAGGCTTATTTATCTTTGGCCTAATGATCCTAGCACTTTAATTCCAGATTTGATTGAATAAATATGAAAAATGGGCATTTTGTTATGATTTTCCTCAAAAGTGCATTGTATAAATGATTTGTTTGCTTTTTGATTTTTTTTTGTTTTTGTGTATGTCTGTTGGTGTGCATGTGCTTGTGTGTGTGTGATATGTGTAAGTGTGTACATGTGTGTTGGGGCTATACTCTTCTGTATTCAGGGGATCACTCAGTGTGTATCTGTAGAGGCTGTATTTTCTATATTTTTCTCAGATTGTACCAGGGGAGCACACTGCTTATTTGTCCAGCCATAATTTTCTCAGCCCCTCATGCCTTCATCAGACATGAGGTGTAATATATACGCTGTCCCTGTTCCACTACACCATCAATTACTGGGGGTCCCTGTGTATGTAAAACAGTCCATATTACAGATAAATCTGTGTGCTTTTCCACAGTGCAGTTTTGGTTATAGAGGTGTGTCCAGCTCCTGGTTGAGGTACCCACCTGAGGCCTGCTTGCATGGTGAGAAGCTTTGTCTCCCTGCAGGTCAAGAGGTGAACTGTACCATCTGCAACCACAAACGTCAGGCAGTTGCAGGTCAGTGTGCTCACTTCTGCAAGAGGCTTACTCAAACTCTGCCTTCATCTAAATCCAGTTCCTTAGAGCAAAGGCCTCCTCCGGGCAGACTAATGAAAATAATACATACCAATATAATAAGTGCCATGGTAGTATAACCAAAGCACAGGAATTAAATAATGTCTCACAATGAGGAAATGCATTGTACAAATTTAATATATAGGTACAATATGTATGGTCCTTACACATATTAAAAAGCATGTATGTGAGCTACTGAATTCACATAAAAATAAACACTTTCACTTTTCACGTGCACAGGTGGCAGTGCACACCTGTAAACCAAGCATAGGATTGTGACTTCCAAGCTGGCATGGCTTACATAACATTCTAGGCCACTGCAGATTATACAGTGGCAGACATAGTATCACAAAAAAAGCAGAATTGCTAATGCATAAATCACATCCATCTCCCACCACCCATATGTAACAAGCATTAAAAGTTTACTTTGGATCCTGGCTGGCTAATCAGTGTGGATACTGCTGCCACTGTTACACTGTACACTTCGGGTCTCTACAGCAGTTCAGATTTGCACTTTGAGTTCCCATGGATTCTTTTGTTTGCCACTCATACCCTAAGTGTGCTTTTGTGATGTTTATTCTATCTCAAGTAATGCTGTAGTGTTCATGTTAAAGAAATAAATAGAATAACACTTACATGCCTCATAGAACTTATCTGGTCATAAGGCAAATAGACAAGAGGCAGGATTGAGTGGGTAAACCACCCAGTTTACTAGAGCAAGGTCATGTTAGAAACAGTAAGGGAGGTGGCACTTGGAGTTGGCAGTGGTGTTGCAAACATCAAATGTGGCCTGGAGAGACCTCTCTTTAAGAGACGTTCCAAAGGAGACATCTTACAAGCCTGTGGCACACAAGTCAGATTTCCTGATGACCGCTGTAGCGCACTGCGGGGGATGGAAGGGAATGGAGTATTGTAGTACCGTGTTCAGGAAAAAGAAAGCAGGGGAGTGAAGAGAAGGAGCTTAATGGATCAACATAAAAACACAACCACTTAACAGTGGGTGCTTTTTCTTCCTGTTTCTTTTACTTCTGTAATGAAAAAAGAACTTAAACTCCTGTAGTGCATTTACCCTGAGTGGTTTTAGGTAATGTTGCAGTAATACATTTACCCAGAGTGATTTAAAGTAATACTGTTTTTTGTTGAAAAATATATGCAGGCATTCATTCCTCCTAAATTGAATTCTTACTTAAATGTTAAAACAAAAAATAAGTATATTGCATGCAACTGTAGGTTAGCTATTTCAGATGGCCTGCAAAATTAAGTTAGTCTTGGTTCCTATAAGATTAATAAGTACACAGACCATAATATCCTCTTGGATGCTGTTTGAGAGATGCAAGGCTTTTTTTAAATGGTAGTCATGTGTCTTATTTCAAAATAATCTGAAGGTAGATTTTCTTTTAGCAACAGTTAAGTGGAGATATGGTTTTTATCACATTTTGAATTGCTCTTCTAAATTCTAGTTTTTATTACACTAAGCAATTTTTTGTAATCTAATACAGCTCAAGTAATAAATGAACTCAGCAAGAAAACAATACTCAGATTGAAACTTTCCTTTTCACCCAGGTGAATCACATTTGTTCCTTTTTGGTAATTACATTTGTGATGATACTAGGAAAACTTTCTAATTTTACTGTTTTACTTACTTTTTGTACTTTTGAGACAAGTTGTCATCTTCCTTATTCTGCCTTCACCTCCTAGATGCAGAGATTATAAGCTTATGGCATCATACCCATTTTTTTTTTTAAATTTTAATTTGGGGGAAGGAGTACCTGTGGACACACAAGGGCCTGTTGGTGCTGTAACAGTTCTAGACATGTGCACCACTTTGTTCACTTGGTTTTATATGGGTTCTGGGAAATTAAACCTAGGCTGACAGGCTTTATACAAGCATGCACCTCTAAGTGCTACTGTAGAGGAATATTGTACAGAGTACTCACTGAGTAATGGACTGACATGGTTACAAATATGTATATACACTAAATTTTTTCGTACTTTGTGATAATAAAAGTCAGCAATAACTTTAAATATGAATGAAAATTTCCCTGTTTGGGGGAACTGTGGACACTTTGAAGTGACCCTTTGCCAGGACACCAGGAACTGCAATAAAAGTAATGTTCTTAGATCTCTTTCTGTTTCTCCTGCAATGACTGATGGTCCTGTGAGCTGTGGCTGTTAGGCAGGGTGATCTCTGCTGCTTCCAGCTCAGAATGAAGAAATTAGTATAAATATTTCTGTTTCAATCATACATGAATTCTCCATGTGAAACATTAAAGAAAGTTAAGCACTTCTTTGAGTGAAAAGAAAGCAGTAAAATTGTCTACTCAAAAAAAATGCTGTTGCAAATTCATTTTATTTTTAAATTATTTATTTGAGAGAGAGAAAGCGGCAGTGGGGGGGTGGGGGAGGGGACGAACTCCAGATGCATGCACCATCCTGTGTATCTGGGTTCTGTGGGTTTTGGGACTTTGCAGGCAAGCACCTTAACCACTAAGCCACCTCTCCTGCTCCGAAACTCCTTTTATAAATTAGAACTCAGATGACAGAAATGACTGAGGATATTTAATGATGTCTGTGTCAGTTTGTTTCTCTCCAGGACACATTTGTGATTTGTTTCATTAAAAAGGCAGTGTTGATGGTTGTTCCCAGGTCCAGGACAAGTTTCGTCTGGATCTGTCTGACGAGGAGGCAGTGCACTACATGCAGAGTCTCATCGATGAGAGTGTCCATGCATTGTTTGCTGCCGTGGTGGAGCAGATCCACAAGTTTGCCCAGGTGAGTTTGTCAGGTGAGCTCTCAGGGGTCTTATGCTTCTTTTACCCTTGCCGGGTTCTACTGAATCCCCAAAGAGACACTGTCTTTTTCAACTGCCATCTTAGCAGTGAATGAAGCAAACATGTTGAAATCCTATCAATTCTGAAGCATCCATCTTCCAGGGAATAACTAAACAGCTGAGTATACTTGTGGCTCTCTGACCTATAAACTCCAGCAAACTCATGGTTCTCTGTGTAAGGAAAGTGAAAGAGCAAAGCAAAGGAAAACACCAGATGTGATCTCAACAGACAGACTCTTTATTGAAGTGTAATGAGGGGCTGCAGCCCTCCTGCGGGATACAGGCTGAAGCACAAGCTAGGCTGATCTAGGGGCAGCATAGCAAAGTATTCTAGAGTTACAGTAAAACCAGGCCCAGAAAGATGCAGCTTACCCAAAACCATGGACCAACTGGGACAGAACCCAAACATGAATACAGGTGTTCTGACCCGAGCCCAGCGTTTGTGAAGCCAGCTCTAGTCCTCAGTACCCTGCTCACCACTGCTGTTGGGTGCACAGGAAACATGCCCATCCTTCTGTGTACACACTTTCCACTCTTTTCTATTTTTTTATTTTATTTTATTTATTTGAGATTAACAGAGAGAGAAAGAGAGAGAGTGAATGGGTGCACCATGGCCTCCAGCCACTGCAAATGAACTCCAGATGCACATGCCACATTGTGCATATGGCTTACATGGGTCCTGGAGAATCGAACCTCAAACCAGGGTCCTTAGGCTTCACAGACAAGTGCCTAACTACTAAGCCATCTCTCCAGCCCTGACACCTTCCTCTCTTGTTTTAAGCTTATCCAGCTGCAGTAAGTGAAAGTTGGAAACTTCTGATAACACTGTCTTTAGAGTTCTATAGCAGAGGGTCTTTTTCCGTTTCATTTCCCGCTTCTGTGGATTCTCCTTGTGCTATACTTGTTGATTTTTCTCCTGTTCAGTTAACAGTATGTTAATGCAAGCAAGATTTCAGTGATGTTAGTGTTGCTGCCGAGCGCCTCATCTCGGGAGTTCTCCCAGCAGCAGTTGGCTGTTGACTTGAATTGCTCCTCATTGTTGTATTCTGCCCTCCGTACTGTAACGTGTAGGTGTGGTTTCAGCTTGTCCCAGTTCATAGATGAGAAGACTGCCACTAGCACTTTTTCTTGCCCCCTTCAGCTCTTGCTCACTAGAACCCCATGTTCTGTATCCAGAGATACGTAATACGGTGTTTTTTCAGGATTCTCTGATATGTTCATCTATACCATTCCTGTCATGCAAGTGAAACAGTATCAAAGTAAAAGTAATCTTTTCAGCTTGTAAAATTGTAGTTTTCTTTTTCTCACAATCTGTGAGAAAGTTTATTTTCTCCTTACAATTTACATATCATATGCATAGACTTTTTTCAGTTATCTAAGTTTGATTGTTAATAAACTGTGTTCACACTCTGGTTCTCAGGACCAGTTTGACTTGTGTCACAAGTGGTACTGACTGCATTTGGTAATTGACTCATGATCATTTTAGTGTGTTCCAATTGATCATGTAGATTGCTTATCTAAGTTTGTTTTAAAAAACGTAGATTAAACCATTACATATTAACAAAAGCCCTAGGTATTAAGCACAGGATTTATATTTTTTAAAAAAAGAATTGCCAAATGTACCTTTTATGAAATGTTGAGAAGACTTATTTTCTCCCATCGTTCAATTATGTAAGAATAGTAGAGATTAAACCCTGCACTGTGTGTTGCCTAGCAACGCCACCTATTAGTGGTATAAATATTCCACTGAAAAATACTTCTAGGTCTTTGAGATTATATCATCAGGACTCCCAGAAATTTAAAGGAGACTTCGGGTTGCATCCCCAAGATAGTGGCCACAGAGCGTGTCCCTTCAGCCATGATACCAGTCCTTGTGGCATCTCCCAGAAGGCAGGGTGTGTCCTGCACTGGTTGATGGTGTCTGTGGAGAGGCAGGTGTGGTACCCAGGCTGTCTGGTCAGTTGATTCTGTACAGGCTGCAGTAGAGGTACAGATTGTTTTGCAGACTTGATGAAAGACACTTAAAACTTCCATCTTGAAACTGGCAGCACATGAATGCCAGCCACTTGCAGAGTCCCTGCCTAGGACCTGTAGCATTTAGTGAGGAAGAGCAAGGCCCAGGCAGAGGGCCTTGTGATCATTTGTTCCCGGGTAAATGCCACACCCCGTTAGCTGAAGGGAATTCACACGTTCACATAGGAAAGTGTGTGTGTGTCTGCACGTATAACAAAACAAAATAATGAGGGAAGAAAACTGTGTGGTATATTCTGCCCACAATCTGCATTTCCTCCTGTATCCTGTCATGAATGTGAGCCCTGTATATTAACTCATTTTGTTTCAGTTATTTGAAAGTTGCTATTTATATAAATTAGATAAACTTTGTAAATTTTTTGTCTTGAAATTTCTTTAATTTACTAATTTATTTGTAAGCAGAGACACACACACAAACAGAGAGAAGGGGATGGGAGGGAGGGAGGATACACCAGGGCTTCTAGCCACTGCAAACAAACGCCAGCTGTGTGTGCTACTTTGTGCATTTGGCTATATGTGGGTACTGAGAAATCCTACCCAGGCCCTCAGGCTTTGCAGACAAGCCCTTTAACCACTAAGCCATCTCTTCAGCCCCAAGGTGTTTTCAGTGGTAGTAGGTAGAATACTATAAATGAGAGGTCTATTTCCTGATGTTAGTCTGTTTGCTGCTAAGTACACAAAATATGCTTTTCTTTATGAACTTTACTTGATGTTTAGTCCTGTGTGTTACATTAAGAAGCCAGCTCTGCAGCAGCCACATGTCAGGTGATTCACTTCAAAGGAAAGGGACATACATCCCCAGAAACAAGGATTTTTGTTGATTTTTGTCTTTAAAAGTTTTAGTCTTCTCCCTAGACATATGGTATCTTTTTGGGTTATGATGGAAAATGAGCAGCAAGTAGAAAATAAAATATGCTCTAGTTTTCAAACAAATGTAATTGCTAATAATGTTTCTGTAAAACCCCACAGCATAAGTTTATTTCCTGCTACCAGTACTAAGTAGTATTTCCTCTATAGCATGTCCATACCTGAGCTGTAAACACACGAGTGCAGCCTCCGTGGTCTTGCAGTGTCGTGAGTGCCCACTGCACCATGGTGCTCACAGCACTGCCAGTGTGCACTGCGCTGTGGCCAGGCGCGTGTGTGCTCCGTGTGACTGCAGGGCGCTGGGGTCTCAGTTGTACCCCAACTAAACCAGTTCTTGCCACTGAGCAGGCACCAAGTACCCAGTAGATGTGTAGGTATATCAAGGACCTTTTTTTTTTTTAAAGGTATGTCTTCAACCCTAGCCCCTGGCTGACCTGTCCCAGGGTGGCCTCAAGCTAACAGCCACTCACCTACCCCTGCCTCCCGGGTGCTGGGATTAAAGGCGTGCGCCACCATGCCCAACCAAGTACCCATCCTTAGGAAATTTATTTTCTGTGGAACAACCTGTAATAACAATATTTACATTGCTTCTGAAATTGCATACTTCTGCTAGCATTGAATGTAATTTTTGCATATTCTTTGTAGAATTGCCAGTTTAAATTGTAGCAGATTCCAATCAGTCAGAACCTTGGCATGCTTCATGCTTTCACATGCACACAGGCCTTTGCACACACAGACACGCTTGTCAGTGAGGTTTCTTCCTCTTAGTTTTCCTCAGGGAGGAGGAGTGGGGAGCACTTCACAGAATCAGGAGTGCATGTGTGGTGTGCAGGACCTCATCATGATGCCGTTGCTCTCCTGATACTGAGCTGGGCTTCTCCTCCAGAATGGCTTTGGGTTTGATTGTCAGGCCCCTCTTGGGAGGAAGTATATTTGTGTTCTGGGGTGAGCTGCAGACTGAGATTTCTCTAAAATGTGGCCTTAGAGCAAAACGTGCTGTCCTCCCTGCCAGCCCTCCTGTCTCCATGGCATTCAACACAGCACTCACCTCCCCCTCCAAGTATTCTGTCTTTCTCTCTCCACATAATAACTGGGTCATCTTGAGCTTGCATGAACAAACACTCCTCCCCTAAACATCTTCTCATGTAAGCTTCTTTGGAAAATATATTTTTAAATTTATTTGTGAGGAGAGAGAGAGAGAGAGAATGAGAATGAATGGTCACAGTCAGGGTCTCTTGCCACTGCAAACAAACTTTAGATGTATGTGCCACTTTGTACATCTGGCTTTTTGTGGGTACTGGGAAATTGGACCTGAGCACACAGGCTTTGCAAGCAAGTACCTTTAAGCACTGAGCCATCTCCCTAGCACTCTAGGAATCATGGACCTGTACTCAGTTGTTCCGTCATGATACTTTGTATGTTCCTTAGTGATACTTTGTAACGTATTATAAGTAGTTCTAAAAGTACAGACTATTACTTATCTTAACTGATGAGTAGTGAAGTAAATTATTTTGCATTTGTTTCTAACTTTTATAGTACTGGAGAAAATGAAAGTGGGTCTGACCCATCAAGACACTTGGCTAAGGAAGACGACCACATTGTACACAACTGGTGTACCCAGAAGACATCAGCGTAGTCAGTAAGGAAGAGAAGTCCATGTGGTCTACAGAGCCTGAATTCTGTTTCCTTGGATTGCTGTGGCTTAATTACAGGTTTAAAGGATTTGTTTAAAAGTACTGTATATAGAGCCCAGTGTGGTGGTTCATAGCTGTAGTCTCACACTGCTGGGGTGCTGAGGCAGGAGTGCTACATGGTGAAGACCAGCCTGGGCTGCAGAGTGAGTCTCTGTGTTTTAAACAATCCTGTATATGCTTGTTGTATAATGTGTACAGATTATCAAAATCTTATTTCCATATTATGTATCTAGGAATTCTAGGGGAATTTTATGCTGATTCAGTAAAACATTTTAGTCTCTGAATCTGAAATGTCATTTCCTGATGTTTTTACAATAAGACAATACTTACAGATTAACATCTTGGTTTTGGATTTTTTTTTGGATTTTTCCTCTCTTTATCATTCCTTCTTTCTTTTCCTTCCTGTTCCCATTTCTGTTCATTTGATTTTACTAATTTGCATACTGTTTTGCTATAAAATTTTCTTGAAATTTTGCTTATTTAAAAAACATTTTAGGGATTGAGGGTTGGCTTAGCAGTTAAGGTGTTTGCCTGCAAAGCCAAAGGACCCAGGTTTGATTTCCCAGGACCCATGTTAGCCAGACACACAAGGTGGTGCATGTGTCTGGAGTTCGTTTGCAGTAGCTGGAGGCCCTGGCACACCCATTCTCTCACTCTCTCTTCCTCTTTCTCTGTCAAATAAATAAATAAAAAACAAAAAATATTTTTAAAAAGCCATTTTATTTTTATTTGAGAGAGAAAGAGAAATAGGCAGGTAGGGAGAGAAAGAGAATGGGCATACCAGAGCCTCTTGTCACCACAAACGAACTCCAGATGTATGTGCCCCCTTGTGCATCTAGGTTACATGGGTCTTGGGGAATTGAACCTGGGTCCTTGGGCTTTGCAGGCAAGTGCCTAAACCTAAGCCATCTATCTAGGCCCCAAAATTTTGCATGTTATAGCTCATTTTTTTGCAGTTGAAGAGTTGGTTTTAGAAAGCCTTTGTCTACAGGTAGACTGGATGGCAAGTGGTGTCAGCAGTGTGTGGCCCCACTTGCACCCTGAGGCATGTACCCAGCCTGCCATTTCATAGATGTGATAGTGTTCAGCAGCATTAAAGATGTGACATGGCAGAGGTGTGTGCCAGGACTCACTGGAAGACTTGGTGACACGGTGGAGATGTATACCGGGCCCCACTGGGAATAGTTGTGAACTGTGGTGGAGGAGTATGCCAAGGACCCATCAGGGCACTTGCAGATCAGAGCGAACCAGTCTTCAGCTGATAGAGGAGGAGAGACAAGTGAGCAAGTAAGGGAGTGAGGCAAGAACGTCACAGTGAGCCATCGAAGACAATGAGATGTCACTTGTAAGGATAACCATGTTAGCCAACATTAATTGGACTCAATAAAAACGCATGTCTCATAAAAGCTGTTTTTATTTTTTAAACAACGATTTACAGCTATCTTATGTTGTAAATATATAAAACAAAAGATAAAAATGGTCCCTGGGCTGGGGAGATGGCCAAGTATTTAAAGGTGCTTGCTTGCAAAGCCTGGCAACCGAGTTTCAAATTCCCAATACCCACAAAAAGACAAATGCCAAAGTGGCACATTCATCTATAGATTGTTTGCATTGATAGGAGGCCTTGGCCTCATGTCACATATTCTCTCTCCCTGTCTTTCTAATAAACAGAAATTTAAAAAAAAAATGGTTCATGAGCCTTGGAGAGTCACTTCTTATCCATACTTTAATGAGGGCTTCCAGCCACTGCAAAACTTAACTCTAGATGCATGCACCACCTTGTACCTCTGGAGTTAAATGGGTACTGACTAATCAAACCTGAGTCCTTAGGTTTTGCTGGCTAATGCCTTAACTGCTGAGCCATCTCTCCAGTCCTAAAGCTTAGGGGGAAAAAAATAAAATGCAGCTATCTGGATAACTGGTCAAATATTCATAATCACAGATGCTATTACTGAACATAAGGTACTTTCACATCCATGTGAGATTGTATGATTATGTATACAATAAATTCCTTTTTAATATGAACTGTATCTTCAAGAGCTGTTTGAAGTGGCTCAGGTATGTATGCCACGTGTCTTTCTGATATAAGAAAATAGCTTTTATTCCCTCATTTGATTATTTGAGAAAGAGACTGAGAATGAATATGGCACATCAGGGCCTGAACTGCCACTGAAGTGACCTCCAGATGTGTGTGCCACTTAGTACATCTGGCTGTATGTGGGCATTAGGGAATCAGACCTGAGCTGTCAGGCTTTTTAAGTAAGCACCTTTAACCACCACCCCATCTTTCCAGCCCATTCTGCCTATTAAGGCTAGAACTCTGACTAAGCTGTCCAGCATTTTGACCACATAATATTATGGAGAAAAGGAATATTAGTAGATGATAAGAGCAAACTAATGTTGCATAGTCCTTGTCTTACATTATATATTAAATGTTAGATGGCTGGAAGTATAAAGGTTAATTACAGCACAGTTTCTGAAAATGACAAACTGTTTATTTGTCACAAAATTCTTATCAGTGAACTTGCCTCTTTAGAGTGGGGTTAGCAGCTGGAACCCCCCTTTAATGACATGATTGCTGTGTGTTGTACTGTCCCCATGAACCCATGACTTTTGTAAAACATACAAGCAGTTTAGAAATGGTAAAGATAAAAACCTTTGTAAATCCTCTTAAGAGATTTTTTTTTTTTTTACCTAAACTAATTGATATTGTCATTTTCTATGGCCCAGAAGTCTTTACCCTTCTGCAAGGGTGTTCTGGTTCTGTGTCTGCATGGCCCTGTGGTTAATGACCTCTCTCTCTCCCTAAATTGGAGTTATTAATAGCTGGCATATCGTGAAATTGGGAATGTTCTTCCTCTTGCCTCTCCTCTCCCAGGCATTTGCAGGCTACTTCTGAAGAGGCCAAGCAGCATGGCAGGTGTCTGCAACTTTGGAGGAGTGTACGGACACTATACAAAAGACTCGTGTGTGCTGTCACACTGGAAATCCAGCCACAACACCTGGGCTATAATCCGCTGGGCATAATTTAGTTCATTGTCAGGGAAAGAAATGTATTACCTCACAAGTCCTCTCCACAGCATGTTGTGTAGATTGCGGCAGGTACCTAGGAGGCTCAGTAAGTAACTTTTGCGCTGATAGGAAATCTGTAAGGGCAAACACTGGCCTGTGAGGTTGATTCATGGTCAACCTGAATGAGAAATCAAAATACCTGGCCTCCATGTCCCCAGTATCCAGTGGAGAGCCATGGACAAGATAGTTGTAAACCTTTATTCAGAAAGGAGAATGAGAAGAATCACTGACTTTTAAATGTTTACACCAAGCAAATGGTGGGCACCCAAACTCTGGCTGGAGCCTGTTTCTTGCTTAGGATTTGCTTCTCCCTGGCACTGGCTCCCCAGGTCCATAACATTATGCAATCAAAAGAGATTGTAGGGGCTGGGGAGATGGCTCAGCAGTTAAAGGCACTTGCTTATAAAACCTGATAGCCTAGGTTTGATTCCCCAGTACCCACATAAAGCTAAATGCACAAAGTGGCTCATGCATCTGGAATTTGTTTACAGGCAAAAGGCCTTAGTGTGCCTATTCTCTGTCTCCCTCGCCTTTCTCTTCTTGTAAATAAATAATATAAAATGAAATAAAACAGACTAGAAGCATGTTTCTTTCTGCCATTGGCTCACCACCCACAGTCAGAGTGCCATCCTTATTTGATCCCTGTCTTCCTTCTGAGAAAGACTTCTCCCCCACTCAATGCTTGATTCCAAACCTAACTCAAAGATCTGGCTTTGATTTTTTTTTTTTTTTTTTCAAGGTAGGGTCTCATTCTAGCTCAGGCTGACCTAGAATTCACTATGTAGTCTCAGGGTGGCCTTGAACTCATGGCAATCCTCCTACCTCTGCCTCCCAAGTGCTGGGATTAAAGGTGTGCGCCACCATGCCCGGCTGTCTTTGATATATATATATTTTTTTAATTTAGTAGAAACTTAACATACAGTACTGCAATTTTACTCCTTGGATTTTACCCAAGAAAAATAAAAACATGTCCCCATAAGGACTTCCTTGTAATGTTCTTTTTAAATTATCTTATTTTTTATTAATCTTTTGTTTTCAAGGTTGTTAAAGTTAAAAGTAAGTTAGGGTTAAAATGATGGTGTAGGAAAACCTAGGCTTGCAGCAGGCCGGTAGGTAGGAGGAAGGACAGGGCTCTGGGGAATAGAGTAGCAGGTAAGTAAGCCCTGCCCACTCCCATGGGGCCCCTCCTTGAACACAGGCAGAAGGCACCCTTGCCCTTTCCCGCAGTAACCTTCACAGCCTTGTGAGATGTTACACCTTCATGCATTTTCCTGCATCTGATTCTAGTAGAATGAACTGTAGGGAAGGGTGGCTTCAAAGAAAGCCTAAGACCTAACTTGAGTACTCACATAAATGCTAGACGTGGTAGCATCATTGGGCAGAACGTGACTGAGGACAAGGAGAGCATCAGGTTCCCACCATCTTTGAAGGCACATCACCAATGACCTAAAGACCTCCCAGTAGACTGTATCTCTTATGGGTTCTACCACTTCCTAGTGGCACCACCAGGCCAATGAGAGACCCTGTTCTAAAAGGGATAGGCAGGGTACCTCAGGATAACACTGAAGCTTGTCCTTTGGCCTCCACATACATGCACACGCATATGTATGTGAGCAGCCTCATATCACAGAGAAAAGAAAGTGAAATTTATCTGTATGTTTGACCAAAACAACATTTCATTTTTTATCCAGCATTTGAGCATTTTATAAATACAAAGACATTATGTATCTATATGTTATATGTACATACATGTGTTGTATTGCTTCTTTTGGGACAATTTCTCTATTAGAATATTGTTTACCTCTTTATATATGTAATCTCAGTGGTACAGAGAATGTGGATCTTTGTCATTTGTAAGTAGTTCAATATCTCAAGATGTTCTTTTAATTTAATGCTGCTTCTGATACTTTGTTGGATGGAGAATTTTTTAAGTTCTTACGGTTTCCTTTTTGAACTTCTTTTAGACAATTGCTTAGATTATAACACAAAGTATTTTGCTAATATGAGTTTCAGTCTTGACTTTTATTTGTAAGATCTACTTAAGAAAGAAAGAGAAAGCTTCAGACTGAAAGCCCTGGGGATCACCACTTAGGCTGTGGTAGCTGGCCAGCAAGCTTCAGCAATCCTGCACTCTTCACCTCCCTAGCACTGTGGTCACAGTTGCATGCCACCACATCTGGCATTTATGTAGATACTGAATGCTGAAAACTAGAAGATTCCAAGTGCAGACACTACAGGCACCCCCTTTGCTGTCACTGCCCAGGTCAGTCCACCCTTCGTGCTGGGGTCTGCACATTCTGACTCAGCTCTCTCACCTGCTAATAGACTTTGCTCTTTGTTGTTCCATCTGTGCCAGGATGTGATTCTTCTCCTTCCAGAGAATAAGAACTGAGCCCAGCATGGTTGAGATTGATTGAAGGGGACATAGGAGGAGGCATATCCATCCACAACAAAGGTTTCACTCTAGCTGTGGCTGGCCTGTCACTTCCTTTGTGGCTCAAGCTAGCACTGTCATCCTCTGGAAGCGTCTACCTTCATACCGTTGGTGTCACGGCCTGCACCATGCGTTGCACCAGACTGCGTACATGTAAACAGTGACTCATGATAACCAAGAAATGGAACAAATGAAGTGACCGTCAACTGGAGAAGGCTGTGACTAAGAAGTGTGCTGGCCTCATTCCACAAAGTTTGAAAGGTACTGACCTGGGTTCCAGGTCTCAGTGACGCCTGACTTCCCAAGTTTAAGTCTCATTGAGCCCAGTGAATATTTTTACACAAAACCCTGGCAATGTCTTGACCATGATTTAAATTAAACCTGTACCTTTCTCAGGGATTTGAGGTTTAGGCTGCATAGAATGTTAACTGAACTAGAATCTTGAACAGTGTTGCTGTGGTAACCATTTAGAAGAAAGAATGCTAGTATGTGGAGAATTCCAAGGGGTGGGTGATTTGTTCTGGATTTTTTTTTTTCCCAGCCCTGAGTTTCCTGAACAAGGGGCACCTGGGTGAAAAACCACAGCCTGCCCCTGCAGAAGCCTTTAAAATGTTAGGTTAGACCCAGTGTCACCACCGAATACACTGAGTATGAGCCACTTTTTGCATCCAATTTAAGTAGGTGGCTGAGAAATTGAATCTGGGCCAGCAGGCTTTGCAAGCAAGCTAATCCCCAGAGGCTCAAGTTAGAAGATTCTGCAGTTTCTGAAGAAACATCGTAATGATATGAGAGGACCCTGGAAGAGGATACGGATTATGTGAAATCCTTAAAGAATTTCTGGCTAAAATATAAGCTGTAATTTATAACAGTTGAAAACTAAGAGCTATTTAGAATTCTATCTGTTTTCTTGGAGATGATAGTGGTACAGTATTTCCAGAAAGCTTAAAAGTGCTAATTAATCTCTCTAGCTTATTAATGTCTTATTTTCTACAAGGTATGAAGAAGGCACAAAGCCATAGAGCACTAAGTTTGCATGAAGTACTTGTGACAGGTACCTCTGACAGCTGCGTAAAGTGTTGGAACTGTTCACCAAGGTCTATGTTGAATCTATTTTTGGGCCAGTGGAAGGTCTTTTCTGCTAAAGCTACTGATGTCTTTATTCTTCTACAGCAATATAGTGACTTATTAAACTATAAGGCAGTTTGTTTTTAATTTTCTAAAGGGATTACTGGTCTTCATTGAAGATTTTCCATCAAGGTGACAGTTAATTGTTAGCTTTGTTTTTATATGTCTCTTTAATGTGACAGTAATCTTTAATTAAACTGTCATTGTGAGATATTTACTGCTGTAGTATTAATATAATGCTCCTAGGCATTTATGTGTAAGGTGCCTAAGTGCATTTTCTTTAGGGTATAACCCATCATACATTTCATGGAAATGTTCACCTGTGTTTTTCAGTACCATTCAGCAAGCTTTTTCTCTCATTCTAATGCTTTGAAATGTCAAAAATAAAATGAATGTAAGATGTATTACTTCTGTGAAAAGATAATTTAATAGTAGTTACATTAAATGGACCAAGAATAACTTCTTGGACTAGGGATAAGAATAGCTTGAATAATTAAGACCTTAAGAAATTTTCTTCACTGCTTGTTTTACCAAAAAAAAAAAAAAAAATGCTTGAGTAAATTTAAACCCTTCTGCTGCCTTGTCTGGACTCTTAATAGAAGTCCAAAGAATTGTGAAAGGATCATGAAATAAGTAGTAAACACACACACACACACACACACTGAATAAGCAAGCGGCTGTAATGGTTCATCTTCCCTGCCACATTGACTGGATTGAGAATTCCCATGGAAGCACAGTTCTGCATCTTCTCTGAGGGTGTTCCCAGAAAGGTTTTTTTTTTTTTAATTTAATTTTGTTATTATTAACAACATATTTTGTTTGGATATATCATGTTTCAGTACCCTGTTTTCCCTCATCCCTGCACCCATCCCACTGGAGACCCGCCTCTGAGTTTGCAGGTATTCCCCTTGGGATTGTGGATTATGCATTGTGGGAGCAGCAGTCAGTTTTGGGGGAGGCAGTGTCTCTGGGCATGATGTCTCAACCTGTGGCTCTTACCATCTTTCTGCCCCTCTTCCGCAAACTTCGCTGAGCCATGGAGGGTGAGTTTTAAGTCTACTTCAAAGATGAGCTCTTAGGAGCCTCTGCTTTGTTAAGTGTTGAATATCCTCAGGGTCTGTCTCCTACACCCTGGCACTGATTATCACATTCACCATGGAAGAAGCACTCTTGCTCATTTCTCCAGTTCATCTGTGGTTTTAGCTGTGGCTTGACTGAAGTGTGAGGGTTAACTACCTTATGAAAAAGAACAGATTTTCCAGTGGAGAGTGAAGTCAGCATAGTTTAATTGGGATAAGCATTATTAATTTTGGAAGAATTTGATGTATGTAACCCCTCTTATTCAAAGACGTGAGAGGTTTTTTGTTGTTGTTGTTGTAGTTTTTGTTTTGTTTTGTTTTGTTTTGTTTTTGCCTTAGGCAGGTAATCAAGTGCTTTGACAGACTATCTTGATTATGGGGACCTTGTGGGTCTCTGACCAACAGCTCATTGTGGGTAGCAACCTATTTCTGGTACTGTGAGTTACAGGCCAGAGACCAAAAAAAAAAAAATTAAGTTTAAACTTCACCTCACCCTCTCTAGGGCCCTTCTTTTCAGGTGGTCCCCCCTTACTTCAGTTGAGGGTTATATCTTTTAGTCTGTCTTCAAGGAGAAAGGTTTCTATGGTACCAGTTCATTTTGGATTTGGTTTTGTGTTTGTTTTCCACTTCCCCAAAACACTTCCATCCCTACTGTTTGGGCCTCGAGTTGCCTGTCAGGTATGTCAGCAACTTGAGCTGGTCCAGGTTAGGAACCAGGGATGAGTGAGACCATGTGGCATTTGTCTTTCTGTGATTGTGTGGGTTCACTGAGTATGATCTCCTCCAACTCTGTCCATTTTTCTACAAATTTCATTGTATCATTTTTTTTTTCTTCCCACTGAGTAGAATTCCATTGTGTAAATGTACCACAACTTCGCTATCCAGTCATCCAATAAGGGGCACCTGGGTTGATTCTTGTTCTTAGCTGTTATGAATTGAGCAGCTATAAACAAGGTTGAGCAAATATCCCTGTAGTGAAGCATGGAGCATTTAGAATAAATGCCCAGTAGGGGAATAACTGGGTCTGTTGGTAGCTGTATATTTATCCTTTTCAGGAATCTCTATTGATTTCCACAGTGGTTGTATAAGTTCACATTCCCACCAACAGTGGATGAGGGTTCCTGTTTACCCACATCCTTGCCAACATTTGTTGTTTGAGTTTTGAATGATTGCCATCCTTACTGGAATAAGATAGAATCTCATAGTTGTTTTAATTTGCATTTCCCTGATGATAGGGATGTTGAGCATTTTCTTTTTTTGTTGTTCTTGTTTGTTTTGTTTTTGGAGGTAGGGTCTCAGTCTAGCCCAAGGTAACCTAGAATTCACTATGTAGTTTTTGGGTAACCTTGAACTCATGGCAATCCTCCTACCTCTGCCTCCCAAGTGCTGGGGTTAAAGGTGTGCACCACCATGCTGGGCTTAAACATTTTAAGTGTGTGTTAGCCATTTGTATTTCTTCCTCTGAGAAGTCCTTATTCAGTTCCCTGCCCCATTTTTGGAATGGATCCAAAAATTGGGAACCCAAGGGCTATTCAGTCAGGAAGGTGGTCCAAGGGGCCTTCTTCCATAGCATTCATGCATAGTCCAGGCAGCCCAATGCCAACAGCAGGCAGACCCGGACCAGGCAACTGGGAGGTGAGGAAGGAGCTGGGAACTCTGGCCTACTCATTCCACCCTGGAAAGGTTTAATGGAAGAGGGAAGATGCAGCTTGAATGCAGGCACAGCCTTCCATGAGCTGCGGTCCCAAACCGAATAAAAAGGAGAAAGTGAGCAGAGCACTGACATTTCCTCTCTGCTTCCTGACTACGATACCCCATGACCGGCTGCCTTGGGCTCCTGCCACTGTACTTTCCCTGCTGTGATGGATTGCAAAATTAAACTTCTGCTTTAAGTTGTCCTAGTCTTTTTATTTTTTAAGTAACAAGAAAAGTACCCAGTACACCAGAAGTCTACATAAAGATTGGAACCCAGACATTTAAAACAACATTATCCACAATAACCAGAGTGGAAGCAATGGAAATGCAACCCAGCTGATAGATGCTGAGCACAGAACAAAGTACATGGAAGTTGATTTTTTTAACAAACTTAATGACATTCTGATACACATTACAACACAAGTGAACCTTCACACCATGCTCAATGAGAGAAGCCACATTTTCTGTAATGTGATTTATATGAGATTTCTAGAGCAGTCCTATGCAGATAGAACATAGGTCAGCAATTGCCCATGGATGGGAGGAGGAGGGGCTTGAAAGTAAGTGCTAATCTGTGGCATGAAAGTATCCCAAGATCAAGCAGTGATGATAGTTACTCAAATCTGTTATCATAAGTTATATTTCTGTAAAGTTGTTATTTAATAAATGGAGAATGTTTTAAAAGATAACAGACTGGCATGTGAGACTCTTTTGTGCTTTGAGGTTGGGCCTGGGGAGGAAGAACAGGAAAAGGAAATCATGAAGGAGTGACTAAGGAAGTACAGGTTAAGGAGTATGTAGTAATCACCCAGTTAAAAATGCTCAATTTATTTTTGTGATAGAAAGGTAGAGAGAAAGATCAAGAGAGAATGGGTGCTTCAGGGCCTTCAGCCACTGCAGACGAACTCTAGATAATGTGCCACCTTGTACATCTAGCTTATGTGGGACCTGGAGAATCAATCCTGGGTCCTTAGGCTTCACAAGCAAGCACATTCACTGTTAAGCCATCTCTCCAGCCCTGAAATTTTATTTTATGTTTTATCATAAACAGCTGGGGAAAGGGAGGAAAAGAAGTCATTTGAGGCCCTTCTTTATAGATGCCCTGAAGGGCCTTCTTGGTCTCCCAGTTACACCAGACAACAAATTACTCCTTTTTGGATTAAGCTTACTTGAATTGGTTTTCAATCAACATTATCTGAAAGATTCAGTTCCCAATGGGGAACTGGAACCACATAAGAGAGAAAAGTCCTCAAAGTCAGTCCCAAGGATCAGAGATCAGAGATCCTTGGTGTTCCATGTGGCCTGAGTTAGTTTCATGTACTCAGCAGGTCTCACTGTAAAGCAGTCCAACTTATGGTATGTCAAATAAGAATGTGAAGAAAAAGAACAATGAAAAATCGATAATATGAGTAACAGGACAGGCAGCAAATTGAAGGATCTGGAGAACTCAGGAAAGGGAGGTTTCTAGATACATGGACCTGGAAGCATTGGGCAAGGATAAAGTTTCAGGGAGAGTAACAGATCTTAGCAAAAAATTGCCTTGCCTTAACAACTGATGCCCCATTGAGTAGCTTTGTAAAAGACTGCTAAGTACTTTTCTTTCTGTTTAGAATTGGTGTAGTTTTATCTTTTTTTAAAAAATTATTTATTTATTTATTTGAGAGCGACAGACACAGAGAGAAAGACAGATAGAGGGAGAGAGAGAGAATGGGTGCGCCAGGGCTTCCAGCCCTATGGCAGCCAAGAGCGCTAAGCTGGAATAGCATTTTCTCTATCTTGGAGCAAGAAAGCCTGCACAAAAGGCACTTTCTAGATTGTATTTAGATATAGTCTAGAGGAGTCTATGCTGAAGATGTATGACTACCCACCTATGAAACAAAAGAAAGTATTCTGGAATGTCTCCCAAATGTTTTTTGCTTGTTTCTCTAGACCTTTGCTCTTCTTTGTGAATGGCCACAAAGGGACAGACAGACTGGGGCTAGCTGCTTCATACCAATGTAGTCAGGTGTCAGTGTATCTTGTCCCCCCTTGTTAGTGACCATGACAGGAAGCAGAGCCTGTGACTTAGCCTCCTTTATCAGGTGACTGATCTAGATGACTAGATGACTCCTTAGCCTGTCTTTTCAGGGCCTACGGACAGTCACTTCTTAGCTACATATTCATAGATTTAGCCTCTAAGCATGCCTCGGCTACTAAAGAACACAAAACAAAGCAAACAACTCTGGAATAAATAAAGACTCTGGAATAAATATTGAGGCCTATATTTCAAGGAAGCCATATAGCTCCAAATAAGTATGATATAGGAAGGGAGGTCTCAACACCCTTGTGCATTAAGCCTCTACTACTTTCTTGTTTTTTTAATTTAAATTTTATTTATTTATTTATTAGAGAGAGAATGGGAGCACCAGGGCTTCCAGCCACTGCAAACAAACACCAGACACATGTGTTACCATGTGCATCTGGTTTACGTGGATTTTGGGGAATTTTTAACCTGGGTTCTTAGGCTTTGTAGGCAAGCACCTTAACCACTAAGCCATCTCCAGCCCAATCCTCCACTACTTTTTAAAAACATTTTTACTCTTCTTTTTTTTTTTTTTTTCTGTTTTTGAGGCAGGGTCTCACTCTAGCCCAGGCTGACCTAGAATTCACTGTGGAGTCTCAGGATGGCCTCAAACTCACAGCAATCCTCCTACCTCTGCCTCCAAGTGCTGGGATTAAAGGCGTGTGCCACCACGCCCGGCGCTTTATACTTTAACATAGATAGAATATAGATACGAGAGAACTCAGACTGAATTTCTCATAAAAATGTGTCAGGCTTCCTAGGTTAGGAAAGCCATATATTGCAATTTACCACATGTAACAGAGAATATAAAACTGTCTGCAAGTGAAACATCTTATTTTATCTAAAGTATAAAGGCAAACTAGAAGACATCAGACAGAAGTGATCATTAGTAAGTGTCTCTGACAGTTGTGCTATCGTCTCATCCTTGGAATGGCTGACTTTAGGACTCAGCTGAAGTTCTGAAGTTCTCTGATCCTCTGACCCAACTACACGCTTGTATTTGCAGAGCGAGTCACAGTCGCTACCTGTGCAGTCTCTCCGCCATCATCCTGCCGCTGCTGGCCTTGTAGGGTCACTCTGTTCCACAGGGTATCGTTTTTTTTTTTTTTTTTTTTTTGGTTTTTCAAGGTGGGGTTTCACTGTAGCCCAGGCTGACCTGGAACTCATTATTCAGTCTCAGGGTGACCTCGAACTCACAGTGATACTCCTACCTCTGCTTCCCAAGCGCACCATGCCAGGCAAAACCACAGGGTATCTTGCCTGGAAGAGTCCTGCCAACATGAGCCCTTATCTTGAATCCTTGCCCCAGGGCATTGCCCCAGCACAGCATTCCCAGGCAGAATCTGCATTTTCCCTGAAGACTTGGCATGGCTCATCAGCATTTAAAAGTCAGTCAACTTAAAATATATCCTGACAAAATTTAGTTAACCTTCTACACACGGCATTTACATTTTGCTATTATCTTTAGAATCAGGCAAAAAAAGAGAACTGACATTTAACTTTTTAATGTAATTAAAAAAATATTATACTCATATCTCCTCTCCCCTACCCCATTCCATGGAGGGTCTTCCTCATTGAGGTCATTGGTATTCACTGTGGGGTCATGAAGACCTCTGTCTGTGGGAATTGGGGCTGGGGGTGGAATACTATGCCTTGGGATATTTTTATCCACCCTGTAGCTCTTACAGCCTTTTCACTCCTTCCTTGAGCCTGGGGGGCAAATTAGAAATTTGATTTAGTGTGGAACTCTCTGTAGCTTCTTGGATTCCTGCTTTGATGAATTTTGAATGACCATAGTGTCTGTGTCCATCTCCGTGGATTTGATTGTCAGGCTAGTAGTGAAAGCAGTACTCATGTCTCACTTCCTCTGTAATATCTCCTGGGCCACAGAGGTTGGGGAGAAGTTACAGATCTCATGGTAGGTAGTCAGCTACCTTTTCTTATCATACTGATGAATCCTAGATCTCTTCACTGTTTTCTGCAAGATAAACTGACTTTCCAACCAAGAGTGAGAGCAGCTTGGATTAAAGGGAATAAGCCTAGCTATTGTAAAGACAGCAAAATGTTATATTTCTCTACATTTCTTTATATCAACCTTAGAGAAAAAAAAGAAGTCCCTTACTTGTAGGAGCTTATAAAAGAATGAAACAAAACACTTGCTTAAGCAGATCACAGATTGAAATGGTAGATAAATAGAATGCTCAGCTGGTCCGAATAACATTACTCCAGGCCTGCATTGTTGAGCAAAATCCTTAAGGGCGGATAAGCAGGACATTCTGAGAATCTTGATCTTGGTTGCAGGCCTACCCTAGGCACTTCCTGTAACTGACCAACAGACCTGCTCACAAGTTCCTTTTTCTCCCCTATAATCTTCTAAGAATGGAATGTCCCTGCTGCACTGCATGGAATACCCCTTTATGTTTAAAATTACTTTTATGACTGGCTGTAATGTGTAAGTTGTATGATTTATGGTTTACTTCCATTCTGTTTTTGCAATAAACATCTTGTGGTTTTCTCTAACAAAAGCTGATAGCGCAGCAGTTTGGGGCTGCTCTCAGAGATCCCGAACTCTAATGTGCAGCCCCAGCATGTCGGTTCTCACTCGGCACTTTGTGAAGCTGTGGTCTTACTTGTGCAATGCCGCACCCCACTACACTATTTGAGAGACTTTGTGATGTGTGTCCCCACTCTTTTTAGCCAAAGAGCAGTGGAGGTTCTCTCTGGAGTTTATGAGTGTCCTAACTGTGGAATTCTGACTTGGTTCCCAGTACCAGGCATGAGTTCTTTCCTACTGAGCAGGCCTCATGTCCCGTCTGAGCACAGGTAGTTACCCACATAGGCTGTGTGCCACTATTGCACTGGTGTGCACTTCTTGCCAGGCTGGTTGATTTCATAGCTTACAGGATATCTCCTGCTTATTTATGCTTTTGGTGACCAGTTATCCTCCAACAACTCCCATAGCACTGTCCAGCAGAAAGTTTCCACACGTCTGTCTCCCTCAGGATTTCCCCAAACTACCATCTACAAAAGTCCTCAACTGTGATCAGCTCCCAAGCAGAGGAGAGTTGCCCAGAGGAAGTGAGAACTAGGAGTGGGAGAATACTGGATCCCTAATCATGTGCAGCAATATGGAATGGGAATCTTGGGATGCTTTGCCAATGCAGCAATATGATACAGGAGTTGGGATTACTCACCAATGCACCACTACAATACATCAATGCGGTGAAAATTTTGGAGTGTCTCTGGATACACATGAAACCCACAGACCAGAGTTTAAGGCACAGAAGGACTTTATTACAGCTTAGCACTTTAGGAGGGAGAGTTTTAAGAGATAGCAAATTTAAAGGAAAAAGGAAGACCTAGCTCTTGCCTAAGGAAGCAAGAGGGAGTTTGAGAAGCCCATCCCAAAACACAGGTTGGAGCTTTTTATGTGAACACGTTGGCTGGATGGCTGGTTAGTTCTGATGTCAGGATTTCTGGAATAGAGCCATCTTCCCAGGAATCTTAATTTGCCAGGAAGGGCTGTTTTGGAAGCGAGTGGAGGACGCCCTAAGGGAGCAGAGATACAGACAGGCCAGACCCTTCTGATGCCGGTATTAACATGAAGTGACTTAGTTTTTCCCTTGTAGACCCAAGGACAATTCCTGATTTTTGCCAAGAGAAGGTTATTCAATTTGGGGCCCTGTCACAGCTATCTTGCCTCAACAACACAAATATGAGGCAGTTTGGGATTAACAATATCCTGGAGCCTGCAGGGTAGAATGTGGCTCTTCCCTATCTCTCTTCCTAAAGGATTCCTTGTAAACTCTGCCTTGCTGGAGGTCAGAAAAAGAAGATTAGACACTTTCCTAGAAGAGAAGATGACCCCTTCCAAGATGAGACCACTCTTCTGGAAACCTGGAGAAGCTACTGGACACCTGGAGTGGGGAATGGGCTGACCAGCTCAGCCCCTATCCAGTGGGGCCCCAGTAATGATTCTGCTCAGAGTCACGAGGCAGATTTCCCTCACTTGGGATATTTATTTTCCTTATGGTATTCTTCTTCCCATCTCTGGGGAGCCCTCCAGTAGTACACAGCTCTGCCTTCTTTCCTTCCCCTAAGCTCTATGATAAAATCTTTCTATATTTCACCCTCTGTGGTCTATGGCTATCATTTGTCAAATTCATAAGATATAAGCTTGGAGGCCACTAACTCAGTAGAAATTGTAGATGACTTTGACAAGTCTAGCACCCTACACAATGGCTCCATAGCTCTCAAAGGTATCCCAAATTCCATATATCTGCACACACATGTGCATACTCTACACATATACATAACACACACCACGTCACAACAACAACTGCTGCTACTACACAGAGAACTGATTATTAGATGCAGTGAGAGGAGATTTTATTACTGTGGCCACATTGGTAAGAATAGGCAAAGGGGTTTAGTGAGCCCAAGTGCATCCTGGTAATACTGACACAAATTTTTGGTTTAAGTAGAATTAGGGCGAGGTGAAGCCAGTGTGCAACTTTGGAAGTCCTGGCCAAGGGGATGGATCACTCACTTCTCAGGTCTGGTTCCACGGGGTGGTTTGAGGGGTCTTGAGGAGAGTTGTCTGGTTCCTAGGAGATGTTGCTTCTCCCCAAGGGGCAGTATCACCCCCATGAGCAACTGCCTTCATCTGGGCATGGTTTGTTATGGGAGGCTCTTTGATTCCTGTAATCCAAGGTGACTTCCATTTTAGGACAAGACCTTATCAGCTTTAAAGAGGGGTGAGATGGCATGTGTAGCAGATAGTCCTGGAGTGATTAACATGCCTACACAGTGATGCAGAAGACAGGCACAGACCAAAGCAGAGATGTCAAGTATTTTCCTGCATTCACCTACTTCGTGGGCCCCAGGGAGGGGCTTAGCAAGTGTGCTTCACTAAACGCAGTTTCTAAGCTCCTGTTGTACATGAGCACCTGTTATGATCCCCACAAGTTCATGAAAATAAGCTCATCCCGGAATGTGTGTCAGCTTTCTCCACGGAGGGAAGTTCTGGGCCATATTGCCGTAACCCTGAGAAGGTCCCTAACTTGTCGTTGAGCTGTTGCAGGGCAGTGTCTAACAGGCAGCAGGCTCTTAGGGGCAGTGGTCACAAGTCCAGCGTGTGTCCTTTGTGGTTCTTCACGGTTTTGCTGACTGCTGCTGCGCAGACACTCACTCCCTTTGTTGCTGTTTTGCTCCATTTCACAGATGGACAGACTTTGGCCCAAGTGGAAAGTCAGCTTAACTGACTCCACTGGTGATTGGTGGCAGCCGCAAGACAGAAACATAAAATGTGTCTTAATGCAGTTTTTCCTTCTGGAAACAAAGCCTTTGGGTACAGATGGAGTGGGGAATAGAGTAGTAAAGACAGAAAACCTGGGAAAGTACTTGCTCCACATTTTACAGTCTCCATTTAGGCTGCTGTATATACAAAGGGTGCTTGGGGAGGCCATAAAATAATTAATAGTGCATAAGAGGGACATTTATATTTCAATTGTCTACATTTAAGAAACACTTTGCATATCTGTTCAAGGCTTCTTGAATATGAATGAGAAGGGAGAGGGAAGCAGGAAGCCCAGAGGCAGGGAAAGCAATTAAAGGGCTTTGGCTCGGGCATGCCAGGAGCTGTAGAGTGCAGGCATGGCTCCTAGGTCCAGTTTTATCTAGTTGCTCACTGAGAATGGCAGTGCCCTGGGAGGCTCAGCCACCATTGCCTCTGAACTGTGCTATAGTTTCCCTCCTAGCTGGCTCATGCAGGCCACGTGCAGTAAAGGGCTGATGGACTCTGACAAGTCATTTCATCGGTTTATATGTGTCACAATGGTAGAAGGAGAGAAAACCAATAGCTTTCAGCCAAATTTATCTACATTTATAGGCCCTTGAGAATTCTCTTTTTCTGAGATCAAAAATTAACTTGTGTCTCTCTATGGCAGCTGTGAATAATAAAGACACACCCACTCAGGCCTAGCGTCACTTCACCCTGTTTTAACACCAGTGACTCAGAAGACAGCAGCCACCGTGACAGAGGCAGCTGGGCACAGGGAAAATGACTTCCCAGCTCTGGTCGGCTAGTGTGGACACAGCAGAAAGTAGAACAGTATTCGTCCACTAGATGGCGTTGCATACTAGGCGAGAGGCTGCATCAGCGCTGCTGGGCCAACTGGCCGCAGAACCTATTTCTCAGGCCAGAAGCTTGACACCCCCTGTACCTCAATTGTGTGCTAAGAATTCCATGACACTTCTCTGCTTGGTCATAGTTCAGTCCAGTTAGTAGCAGAGGAAGGATCTGAATGTGGGCTTCCTGGAATGAGCTTTGTATTTTTATTTTTAAACAGGGGATTATTTTGTAGGCAACACAATTTTCTTACGATTGGATTTTTTTTTTAAAGAATTTACTGCATTATTAAAATTGATATAGGAAATAATAATCTCTACTTCACAGACAAAATATGGACCTGTGGAGATGAAGACTGGAAGAAAATTAAACCGCTTGGGTAAGACTTTGTAACAAGAGTAACAAGTCAGAATAGAGCAATATTTCTTCAAATTTCATTCTTAGATTTGGAAACATACAAGGAACAATATAGAAGTATGCTGACTTCCAGTTTTCTGTGTTCAGCTAATAAGCTCTATTCCCAAAAATTTAAAAATATTATAAATAAACATAAACACATGTCCATGTGCTGGTCCAGTATCCCAGGCTGACCTGGAATTCACTATGTAGTCTCAGGGTGACCTCGAACTCAGGGTGATCCTCCTACTTCTGCCTCCTGAGTTCTGGGATTAAAGGTGGTGCCATGATGCCCAGCTTCATTTAATTTTTAAAATTCTTATTATATTATCATTATTACTCCCACCAAACAAATATCAAGTAGATTTTCTTCCATTCTTTAGGCTGTTGATTGTTTCTTTTCGGTGAAATGCTTTATCCTATTTGTTAATTCTTTTTTTTAAAAATTTTTTTTTTTTTTTAATTTGAGAGCAATAGACAGAGAGAGAAGAGGGAGATAGAGAAAACGGGCGCGCCAGGGTCTCCAGCCACTGCAAATCGAACTCCAGACGCGTGCGCCCCCTTGTGCATCTGGCTAACGTGGGTCCTGGGGGATTGAGCCTTGAACCTGGGTCCTTAGGCTTCACAGGCAAGCGCTTAACCGCTAAGCCATCTCTCCAGCCCCCTATTTGTTAATTCTTGGTCTTATTTCCTGAACTACTGGAGTACTGTTCATTAAGTCAGAGGCTATGCCTAGATTTTGAAGTTCTTTCCCTGTGTAGAAGTTTCAAAGTTTCAGGTCTTACATTAAATCCTTGGGTCCATTTAGAGTTAGATTTTCATTTCTGTGTGTTTAAAGTAGTTTTATTTATTTTCTACAGTGACAGAGAGAGTAAATGAGAGCATGGATGCTAGGCTACTTACCACTGCCAATAAACTAGAGATGCATACACCACTTTGTGCATCTAGGTTTACCAAGGAGATGGGGTCTCAATCCCAGGCCAGCAACGTTTATAATAGAAAAGCCAGAAATAAGCTCAGACAGGTATTGCCAATTGATTCCTGACAAATCAAAAGCCTCCTCAATGAATGGCCCTGGGAGTGTGGATATCCCCATGTAGATGGATGCCCCTAGGTCCCTGGGTCTTCTGCTTTTTTTTTTTTTTTTTTTTTTTTTTAAATTTAATTTATTAGTTTTCTTTTCAGTAAGTACAGGCAGTTTGGTACCATTATTTAGGCTCATCTGTGATCTACCCCCTCCCATTAGACCCTCCTTATTATTGAAAATGGGTCGTGCATTGTGGAGTTAGCCCCCAGTTATTAGTATGATAAATGTCTCTGAAAATCATGACCCAACATGTAACTCTGACATTCTTTCCGCCCCCTCTTCCGCAAGATTTCCCTGAGCCATGTTGGGTTCATTTTTGGTCTGCTTCAGTGCTGAGGTGTTGGGGGCCTCTGAGGCTCTGGCTCTCTGATTTGGTAGGAGTTGATTTTTCTCTGAATTGATCTCCTTCCCCTTTGTGCTGGTATCCAGTTCACAGGAAAACATCACCCTTGCTTATTTCGCCAGTTGTCCTTAGTTTCAGTTGGGCCCCTTCTGAGGTATGTTGGGGCAGCTCTCTTCTTAGGATCTGCATCTATCTGGAAAAGAGAAGCAGATTCTCCAACGGAGAGTGAGTTAGCACCCAGAAAATTGAGATAACACTTACTTTTTTGATAGACAGTTTGATAGGTGTAGGCCCTCTTATACCCCGTGATTGATGGTAGCTTGATATTGTAGAGTGGGCTTGTGTTTGGGTATGGTTCTGACTTGTTTCCCAGCTCCAGCTAAGGGTCTAGTACCACTGAGTGGATCAGTTAGCCAAATCAAGAGCAATTGATTCCTCACCATGGCTGTGTACCACTATTGCACTGGTATGGGTATCACATCTGGTTAATTGTTGCTACTTAGGTTAAACAATGTGTTGCTTGGACAGGTCTTCTGCTTTTTGAGGCTTTCTATTTATTTGTTTCCAGAATGTTCATCATTGCTAAGTCTCAGAATGATTGAATATAATAGATATAGAGAATATAATTGGATGAATTTTTAGAGATCAAAACTCTTTTCATGATAAAGGAAACTGAGGTAGGAAATTGATCAATACATGCCATGGTATTATTGTGTTATCATGTTATCAAAGAAGTTACCACTCCTTATGTTTCATAGATTTGGGAAACTCAGACCCTAGGAGATCAGATGACTTATTCCATGCTCTATGAAGAGAAGGAGCTGGACTCGTGTGTGTGTGTGTGTGTGTGTGTGTGTGTGTGTGTATGTGTGTATTTGCATACTTCTATTTTCTCTACTGTCTAGTAACCATATCAGGATTCATTCCTCAATAGCCCTGGAGTAACTTATAAAAAGTCCAAGAAACCACAATATTACAGTGTAGAAGCCAGAATGAAGACATGGCCATCTTAGTTCCAAATTAATACTATTATATTACATTTAATTATATTATGTTGCATTTTAAGTTTTATTATTAATGTCTACATGAAAAGACAAAAGCCTTCTCCCTGGCAACATTTCATAGTCCTTGCCAGTTCAATCTCTTCATTGTTCCGGGGTCACCTGTTTGACACAGACCAGTGCACTCCAAGACTCTCCATAGACACTGTGGGACAGTGGGGGCTTTTCTAGATTCTTGGTCACAAGCACAGACAGCTCATGTCCAGTGATAACAGAAGAAAAAAAATAGTGAAAATGTTAGTGATCACTGGAAGGCAGAGATAAAACCACCGATTCCAAAGGAAAAGAATTACACTTCTAATTAGGTGTGTCTGTTTAATAGATTAAAATTTATGTTGGCAGAGGATGAGAAAAACTACTAATTAAACTGTGCTTGATTCTAGGTTCCTGATGTGTGAGCAGTGACCCTAGAAGTTTCTTAATTTTCACTATAGCCAACACATTATTTACTGTTCTCACCCTTTTCCGGGTGAAAGTCATTAGAGCAAATGGTTTGAAAAACTAGAAACAACTGAGAAAATTCTTGAATGACGACCTCTAAGCATTAGTTGGTGGGTCCTTTGGTTCACCAATTTGAATCTGGCAATGGGAGATGGCTCAGCAGTTAAAGCATGCCTGCAAAGCCTGCCATTCTGAGATCAATTCCCAGGCAACCCACAGAAAGCTGGATGCAAAAAGTGGCACAAGTGTCTGGTGTTTGTTTATAGTGGCAAGAGGCCTTGTACCCCCAAACACACACACACACACACACACACACACACACACACACACACAATAAATAACTTTCTTTAAAAAACTCAAAGTTTTAGCCGGGCGTGGCGCACGCCTTTAATCCCAGCACTGGGGAGGCAGAAGTAGGAGGATTGCCATGAGTTCAAGGCCACCCTGAGATGACAGAGTTAATTCCAGGTCAGCCTGGGCCAGAGTGACACCCTACCTCGAAAAAACCACAAAAACAAACAAACAAACAAACAAACAAACAAAAAACCCTCAAAGTTTCAATGCTGCCTTTGGCAGTATTTCAATGAATTCAAGTCTGCAGTGCAGTTTCTAGTGTTCCTTTTCTTTCTTTCTTTTTTTTTTTTTTTTTTTGGTTTTTCGAGGTAGGGTCTCACTCTAGCCCAGGCTGACCTGGAATTCCCTATGGAGTCTCAGGGTGGCCTCGAACTCACGGCGATCCTCCTACCTCTGCCTCCCGAGTGCCGGGATTAAAGGCGTGCGCCACCACGCCCGGCTCCTCTAGTGTTCTTACAAGTGGACTCCACTGACTCCTTGCTTGAGTAATTCAGTGACATTCACATGTGAAGGTTTGGGCCATGTTTAGCATTATAGAAAACTCTTTTTCTCAATTTTTATTAACATTTTCCATGATTATTAAAAAAAACCCCATGGTAATACCTCCCCCCCTCACTTTCTTCTTTGAAATTCCATTCTCCATCATATCCCCTCCCCATCTCAATCATTCTACTTACATATATACAATACCAACCTATTAAGTACCCTCCTCCCATATGGAAGACTCTCACTGTTTTATACAAAAACCCTTCTAAACTTAAGAAAAAAAAAACTTATTATTGCCAACATCCCTATGTACAATATATCATGATCATAGTCTCCCCCCAAGTATTCTCCCTTTCCTCCCTGCCCCTTGCCTCCTCCTTAACTAATTCCCTTCTTTCCATTCTAATTTTTTAAAATTAGTTTTGTACTCAGTGAATACAGTCAAGTTGGTACCATTGTTAGCCTCACTGTCCTCCTCCCTTCCCCTGGCCTCTTCTTGTTGGGGTATATGGGTCATGCATCGTGGGGTTAGCCTGTAGTTATGGGTAGGAGGAAATGTCTCTGAGGATCATGACCCAATATGTGGCTCTGACATTCTTTCTGCCCTCTCTTCTGCATATTGGGCTCATTTTTGGTCTGCTTCAGTGATGAGGTCTTGGGAGCCTCTGTGTCTCTGAATATATGATTTGGTAGGAGTTGATTGTTCTCTGCGTCGATTTCCTTCACCCTTGTGCTGGTACTAGGTTCACCAAGAAAACAGCATCCTTGCTTGTTTTGCCAATTATTCTTAGTTTCAGCTGTGGGCCTTTTGAGGTATGATAGGGTGGTTCTTTCCTTAGGATTTGCATCTATCTGAAAAAGAGGAGCAGATTCTTAGCACCAGATAAATGGGATAGCCCTTATTTTTTTAGAGAGCGTTTAATAGATATAGGCTTTCTTGTAGTCCATGATTGGTGGTAGGTTGATAATGGAGAGTAGGCTCATGTTTGGATATGGTTCTGACTTGTTTCACAGCTCCAGCTATGGGATCTGTTCCACTGAGTGGGTCAATTAGCCAAATCAAGAGCAGTTGGTTTCCCATCATGACTATGTGCCATTATTGCACTTGTGTGAGCATCATGACAGGTTATTTGCTGTTAAGTAGATTAGACCATGAGTTTCTTGGACAGATATTGGTCATTTTCCCCCAGTTGCCTATGTAGCACCTTCTGGCACAAGATGCGCTATTTGGGGACTGACTCTCTTCCAGCTTCCAGCCATGTCACTCCATGTTATGTGTCAATCACATATAGTGTCTTCAGCAGTTGGGTCTTACAACTAACCTTTTGTGGGTCATCTAGTACTCTGACAGAAATCTGTCATTCTTTTAGGAAACCTTGTAGGTCTCTCTGATCAAAAGCTCATTGTGATAATAGCCACATGCTGGTACTGGGAGTTACAGGTCAATGCCCACAAAGGAAGCAAAAGATAAGTAATTTAAAAAAGGTAGAGAGAAGAGGAAAAGAGAGAGAGAGATACAGACAGAGAAAGAGAAGAAGTGGAGGATTAAGGTCAGTATTTATCATACTCTCTCCAGTGTCTTGTGACTCAGGTGTTCCCTCTAAGGTTCTGGTGAAGGTTCTACCATTGTGTCTGCCTTTTAGGATGTAGAATTTCATGGTACCATTGCCGTTTGGGTCTAGATTTGTGTCCCTCACCTCCTTGCTTGCCATACCCTCCCTCCCCACCAATGCTGTTTTCCAGTCCTTGAGATGCTTGCTGGGTATGTCTGGATCTTAGGTAGATTCAGGTTAGGTGCTGTAGATGAGTGAGACTATGCAGCAATTTTCTTTCTGTGAGTGGGTAAATTCATTGAGAATGATTTTTCATTACGAATTGAGCCGCTATAAACATGGTTGAGCAAATCTCTCTGGACTGAGGCTTGAAGATTTTAGGGTACATGCCCAGTAAGGGAATAATAACTGGGTCTGTTGGTAACTCTATAGTCAGCTTTTTTAGGAGTCTTCATATTGCTTTCCAAAGTGGTTGTACTATGCTACATTCCCACCAACAGTGAATGAGGGTTCCTAATTCTCCACATCCTTGCCAGCATTTATTTTCATTTAATTTTTAAAATATATTTAATTTATTTATTTTAAAGAGAGAAAGAAGCAGAAAGAGAAAGAGAGAGAGAGAAAAAGAGAGAATGGGTACATCAGGGCCTTCTGCCTTTCCATATGAATTTTGAGATCATTTTTTCTATCTTTGTGACGAATAATGTTGACATTTTAATTGGAATTGCATTAAACCTCTATATTACCTTTGGTAGGATTGCTATTTTCACAATGTTAATTCTGCCTATCAGGAGCATGGGAGGCCTTCCCATTTTCTCAAGTCCTCCTCAATTTCTTTTTTTGAGTGTTTATGTTTTCATTGTATAGATCTTTCACTTCCTTTGTTAACACTATTCCAAGGTATTTTATTTTATTTTATTTTATTGTTGTTGCTAGTAAAAATGGGACCCTCTCCCTTATTTCTTTTTCTGTATCTTTGCCATTTGCATATAGCAAGGCTACTGATTTTTGTGTATTGATTTTGTGTCTTGCTACTTTGCTAAAGGAGTTAATCACCTTCAAGAGTTTTGGGATGGAGTCTCTTGGGTCTCTTACGTATAGAATCATGTCATCTGTGAATAGAGCTAACTTAACCTCTTCTTTTCCAAATCGTATCCCTTTTATTTCTTTCTCCTGTCTTATTGCTTGAGCTAGGACTTACAGTACTATATTGAAGAGCAGAGGTGAGAGTGGATAACCCTGTCTTGTTCCTGATCTTAATGGGAATTCCTCCAGTCTCTCTCCATTAAGTATTATTTGGGCTTTAGGAGCTTTGTATATAGCCTTTATTATGTTAAGAGATGAACTGACCATGCCAGTTCTCTCCAATGTTTTGATCATGAAGTGATGTATTTCGTCAAAGGCCCTTTCTGCATCTATCGAAATGATCATGTGGTTTTTGTGTTTAACACTGTTTATATTGTGTATTACATTGACAGATTTCCGTATGTTGAACCACCCCTGTGTTCCTGGGATGAAATGCACTTGGTCAAGGTGGATAATGCTTTTGATGTGTTGTTGGATTCGCTTTGCAAGGATTTTATTCAGGATCTTTGCATATAAGCTCATCAGGGAAATAGGCTGGTAGTTTTCTTGTTGCCTCTCAGCCTGGTTTTGGAATTAGGGTGATACTATTTCATAGAAGGAGTTGGGGAACTTTCTCTGTCCTCCAATTGCATGGCACAGTTTGAGAAAGATTGGTTTGAGTTCTTCCATGAAGGTTTGATAGAATTCAACTGAGAAGCCATCTGGTCCTGGACTCTTCTTTTTGGGGAGGTTTTTTAAATTACCTTTTCAATATCAATGAGTGTGATAGGTTTGCTTAGGAGAGTTATATGCTCTGAGTTTAGCTTTTGTAGATGGTGTATATCCAGGAATTTATCCATTTCGTCCATATTGTCAAGTTTTTGGAGTAGAGGTTGTTGAAATAAATCCTGATGATTATCCCAATTTTACTTATGTATGTTATGATCTCTCCTTTTTCATTTCTAATTTTGTTAACTTGAAGCATCTCTTTTCAAATATTTTTTTGTTAATTTTTAAATTATTTACTTGAGAGTGACAGATAGAATGAAAAAGGCAGATAGGTAGATAGAGAGAATGGGCACACCAGGGCCTCCAGCCACTGCGAACAAACTCCAGACGCGTGTGCTCCCTTATACATCTGAGTCCTGGGGAACTGAGCCTCAAACTGGGGTCCTTAGGCTTCACAGGAAAATGCTTAACCACTAAGCCATCTCTGCAGCCTGCATCTCTCTCTTTTTTTTTTTAATTTATTATTTTTGCTTGATCAAATAGGCCAGTGGTTTGTCAATCTTGTATATTTTTTCAAAGAACTAGCTCTTTGTTTTGTTAATTTTCTTAATTGTTTTCTTAGTTTCCAATTCATTAATTTCTGCTCTGATCTTAATTATTTCTTTACATCTGGAGCTTTTTGGGTTGGATTCTTCTTGCTTTGCAGTGCCTTTAGGTGAATAGTTATGTTATTGATACCACCTTCATGGTATCCCATAGTTCTGGTACAATGTGCTCTCATTATTATTCATTTCTAGAAATTTCACAATTTTGTTTTTTATTTTATCCACTTCCCATTTTTTTTGTTTAAAAGTGAGATGTTCAGTTTCCAGGAGCTGATGGGATTCTTAGTGGGTCTTTTGTTGTGAATTGCTAGCATTATAGCATTGTGATCTGATATCATGCAGGTGATTATGTAAATCTTCCTAAATATATGGACGTAGGCTTTGTGAACTGGTATATGATCTATTTTTGTTCCATGGGCTGCTGAGAAGAATGTGTAGTCTGTGGATTTGGCATAGAATGTTTTGTAGATGTATATTGTGTCTAAGTGATCTATGTTTTTGTTGAGCTCTCTTACTTATCTGTTGAGTTTCTGCTTAGATGATTTATCTGTTGCTGATAATAGTGTATTGAAGTCCCAAATATGATGGTGTTGGTGGTTATTTCTGCTTTCTTGTCGAGTAGGTTTTGTTTTATGAACTGTGGTACTCTTCTGTTTGGTGCATAAAGATTTATGATTGTGATATCCTCTTGATGGATTGTTCCCTTGGTAAGTAGGAAGTGGCCTTCTTTGTCTTTTTTGATTATTTTTGGTTTGAAGTCTATTTTATCTGATATTAGTATTAGTATAGCTACTCCTCCTTGTTTCTTATTCCCATTTTCTTGGAATATCATTTTTAACCCTTTCACCCTGAGGAGGTGTCTGTCTTTATTGGTGAGGTGGGTTTCTTAAAGACAACAGATCAAGGGATCTAATTTTCTGATTCACCCTGTTAGCTTGTGTCTCTTGATGGTGAATCAGGGATATTAATATTTAGGGTAATGAGTGTGAGGTTTGATTTGATCCTTTCCATATTGTGTTTAGGTTTTTCGAGGCAGGATCTCACTCTAACCCAGGATGACATACAACTCACTATGTAGTCTCAGGATGGCCTTGAACTTATGGTGATTCTCCTACCTCTGCCTTATGAGTGCTGGGATTAAAGACATGTACCACCATACCCAATCCTCATTTAGTTTTGTTTCAATAATTTTATTTATGAAATAAAGGTATTTTGATCATAGTCACCTTGCTTCCCTTTGTCTTTTCCTTATCCTCATTCTTTCCACTATCCCATTCTTTCATACAACAATCCCTCTAGTATTTTTAATTGATTATAAATTTTACTGCATGGCTTTATCAAGTCCTGGTCATATTCCCATATATCCTCTCTCCTCCACCCAGTCCACTGAGATCCCTCCTCAGTGGGGCTATATGCATTCATGTCTGTCTCTGTGGGGTGGAGATAATGCCACAAGATACTCCTTCCCTTCTAAACTTTTGGTGTTGATTTGTGCCCTTCAGGCTGAAATATCTGTGTACAGTGTACAACAAGGCATGGAGCTTCATGGCTGAGATAACCCAACAATATGTGCCTGGCATACTTGGTGCTTTTTTCTTTGTTTTAATGTGGTTTGAAAAATCACCTAAGTAGGCTGGGAGTAGTGGCACACACCATTAATCCCAGCACTTGTGAGACAGAGGGAGGAGGATTGCCATGAATTTGAGACCACCCTGAGACTACGTAGTGAATTTCAGGTAAGCCTGGGATAGAAAAAGACTCTACCTTGAAAAACCAAAAAGACCTGGGCATGGTGGTGCATGCCTTTAATCCCAGAATTTAGGAGGCTGAGGTAGGGGGACTGCCGTGAGTTCAAGGCCACCCTGAGACTACAGAGTGAATTTCAGGTCACCCTGAGATAAAGTGAGATCCTATCTCAAAAAAGAAACAAAAAAGGAAAAACAGAAAAGAGAAAAGAAAAACCAAGAAGAAGAAGAAGAAGAAAAATCTCCTAAGTAAAGTAAACAGCTATTTTAAGAATTAAAATAACTAAAATCTGACTCATTTTCCTCACCACTTAAGAATTTTAGGGTCTTTTTTCCTCCTTTAGACTTTACTGTTTTAGTTATAAATATTACGAGTGACAAATGGTATTTCTCAAGGTGGCTACACAAGCTCTTGGTTTTGTGTATTCTGACACTTCTCATTTAGAGGTGACACCTATATTTCTGATGGTGACCACAGTGGGTTTTGTAACAATGACTTCAGTGACAAAGTCATAAAAGATGATTCAGCCTCCCAGGACATTTGACTTTGGACCCTTGAGGGACCATGTCAGAAAGGTGATGCTCTAAGGAAATTATAAAAAGCAAAAGAGGATTCAGGTGTAGCTGAGCTGGTATAGTCAGGTATAGCTGAGCCAACAGCCCTGTTGAGGTTAACTCCATACATTATAGGCACTAATAAAAGTGTGGCTCCCAAGACCTCATCACTGAAGTAGACTGGAAAGGAATCCAACATAGTTCAGGGAAGCTCATGGAAGAGGGGCAGAAAGATTGTTACAGCCACATGTTGGTACATTATGCACAGAGATATTGCCTCTTACCCAAAGCTTATGGCTAACCCCACAATGCACGACCCATATTCCCCAATGAGGAGGGTCCATGCAGAGCGGGGAGGACAGGGAGGAGGCTAACAATGGTACTAACAGGACTGTACATACTGCATACATAACTAATAAAAAAAAGTGTGATGTTGTCCTAAGTTGCTAAGTTTGGATGGTTTTTTTAATTAGTAATGGAAATATTCATATGTATTGCTATCTTTTAATCCATTGAGTGTAGACATTAGTTCTTGTCAATAAGATCTCTTACAACATAAACTTGTTTCTTCTCCTTCTGATAGTATCTTATATTAGAAAATTTGGCTAAACAGTTATGTTTAAATTCTTGTGCCTACAATGTGCTTCTATTATTTTCTTTCTTACTTCTTTTATACCCTAAGTGATATGATAGTAATTCTTCCTTCTTTTCCTTCTTTTGAGACAAAGTTTTCCATGTAATGCTGGCTGGCCTGGAACTCATGGAAATCTTCCTGCTTCAATCTCCCAAGTGCTGAGTTCATTCACAAGCACACACCATCACCTCCAGTGTTATTCTTGACTTTTAACCTGCTTAGCTTTTTTTTTTTTTTAAATACTAAGTGACTCCCCTCATTCCAATAGCCTTCAGAACAGTTTTTCATAACATGGTTAGTTATGGGAAGGAATCCACCAATTTCATGTCCTTTCCTTGGAACCATCTCTCCTGCAGAATTTCCTTTTTTTGTTTTTAATGAGCTTATTATCTAAACATTATGCAAGCTTTCATTCTGGGCTTTCCTGTACCTAGTATCTTAGAAAACATCTTTTATCCAACAAATCTTCATTTCCCATTTTGAGGCCATGTTTTCGTCTTATTTGACTTAATCCCTGGCAGTTTTTACGTTTAAGAAATGGCACCATATGCTAGACAGAAGTGACAGGAGTGCTCAGTACTGCAATATCTCTAACACACCTTCCAAGGTTCAGGGTCTATTGCGGAAGAGGTGGCGAAAAGAATGTAACAGCCAAAGGAAGGGTAGGACTCCTTACAAGGTGCTTGCCCCAGACACAAAATGGCCTGGATATCCATGACCTCACAGTGCCTGACACTACCTACACAAGACCATCATAATAGAAGGAAAAGATCATGACATCAAAATAAAAGAGCGACTGATTGAGATGGGAAGGGGTTATGATGGAGAATGGGGTTTCAAAGGGGAAAGTGGGGGAAGGGAGGGTATTATCATAGGGTATTTTTTATAATCATGGAAGTTGTTAATAAAAAAAATTGAAAAGAAAAAAAAATGGCACCATAGCAGAGGAGATAATGACAGCCACGGCTAAATCTGTCTCTGTAGTCCAGCTTAGAATTCCTATTTTAATGTTGAAAGTTGTGTGGACTGTACATATTTGAAAATATCATCTTAAGAAGAGAATACAAGTTGCTTTACAAGTCTGCTTAAATGGAAATTTTCAGATCCTTGAAATCGTGAAAGTCTGCAGTAGACATTTAACTCAGGTGAGGGATGCAGAAGGAAGAGAGGCTGGCCCTAATGTAAAGTCTGTGAGAAGGGTTATAAATTTTTTAGACTCAGAGGAGAAGTAGACAAACACATTTGTGAGGACCTTTGTACATTGCTGGAGTACAAAATGGTTCAATCTTTGTGACAAACATATTGTCAGGCTTTTCAACAGTAAATCACAGCAAAGTGTATGACTGACCATTCTGCTCTTAGGTATGTATGCCAGAGTAGTGAAAATAATTAGTAACTATTGTACACAATGTTTACAGAACTAGTCATAATAGACAAAAGTTGAAAACCATCATGCTCACCAGCAGGGGAAGGGATAAAGGAGACATGGTTTATACACACAATGGAATATGATTCATGATAGAAAGAAATGGGGTACAAATACATGCTGTTGTGTGGAGTGACTTTGAGAATGTTAACCAAGTAAAAGAAGATGAATACAAAGGTTATCCCATAGTATGTGATTCCATTTATATGATGTATTAACTAGTTTCTTGTTGCTGGGATAAAATACCCAACAAAAGTCATTTAAGGTAGGAAAGATTCATCTCATCTTCCAGTTCCAGGTGAAGGTGCCTCACGGCAGGGAAAGCAGGGCAGAAGGACCTAGTCATGTCCAGTCCAGCAGTGGGGAAGCCGACTGGGATGAATGCTGCTGTTCAGCTAGCTCTCCATTTTTTATAGAATACAGGACCCCATCCCATGGAATAGTGTTACCCACAGTTAAGGTGTGTTTTCCCTATTTAATTTACCTAATCAAGTTAATCCTCACAGATATGCTCAGGGGCTAACCCAATATGTCATAGGTGAGTCCAGGTCCTTTCAAGTTGGCAATCAATATAAATTATCAAAAGTCTGTTCCCTCCCTTGTCAACTTGATTCCCAAACCTATCACATTAAAGTCATGACCTTCTACCCCTTGTCTCTACAGGTTCACAGCCATCTCATAATCAAAATGCATTCAATCCAACTTCAAGAGTCCACTTACTCTTTGACAGTTAACATTTCTCGAAAGTTTAAAGTCTATGAGACTGGGAAGAGTGCTCAGTGGTTAAAGGCACTTGTTGCAAAGCCTGCTGTCCAGGTGTGATTCCTTAGTATCCATGTAAAGCCAGATGTAAAAAGTGGTGTATGCATCTCGAGTTAATTTGAGCAGAAAGAGGCTCTAACATGTTAGGGCTTCTTGCTGTTCAAATATATACATGTTACATTCAAATATATTATTATATATTATTATGTATAATATATATGTTTACTATATACTATATAGTATATATAATATAATATTATATATATATATATGTCTAAAGTCTAAAGTTTCACCTATCAATGCAATCTATTAACTGTGAGGCCTGTAAAATCCAAAAACATACTTCTACCATATAATGACATAGAATAAACATTCACACCTTAAAAGGGAGGAATGAGAGATTATCAAGGAAAGACTGGACCAAAGCAAGACTGAAACATAGAAGAGCAAACATCAGATCCTATAGTTTCATGTGTAGTATCTGGGGCTCATGGTGACATCATCTGGGCTCCAAAAAGCTTGGGTAGCTTGGCCCCTCTCATTGTGTTGGCCTGTAGCCTCTCTTATGAGCTGATCAACCATGAGCCCACAGATGCTTTGGCAGATGAGCCATGGTCCTGGTATCTCCAACATCCTGGAGTCTCCATTGCAATTTACAGCTCATCTTCATAGCTTCACATAGTGGCCTCTCATGGACTCCTTTCATGGATCCTGACTGACTCACATTGTGTAGCCTCTGTGGCTCTCTGCAACCATGATGAAATATTACATGATTCCCCTGCATCTTGCACCTTTCATTCTTCTAAAACAAGTACCATAAGGACAATGTTGCCAAGTTCTGCTATCAGATTGGGAGGAAACGGGGTACCCATGGAATACAGCTATATCAGCTTCTGTATGCTGACTTTGGGGAGCAGAGGCCTATTTATATGTTCTTTATTTAGGCATTTTCCTTTCAAAGACTTTACATTCTGTCTCAAACCTTCAGTGGGTTGGGTCTTACCTTCAGAGCATCTTTGCTATTGCCCCAGTGACGAACAGTGGATTTCTTGTTAATGGCACTAAACTCCTTAACAATTGCAGTCCAAGTAGCTGCAGTCTCTGGGCCTAAAACTTTAAATTTGCTTACATTTCTTTGTGTGCCAAACTTCGTATTTTTCATATCCTTTTGCTATGTATTTTTCTCTTTTCCACTGTAGATATTAATCAAGTCAGCAAAGAGGAAACCATACCACAGACTCAGTGCTTTTCTGTCTTAAAATTTCCTCTGCCAAACACACTGATTCATTACTTTAAGTTCAACTTCACTGAAGTTCTCAGGACACAGACTGCAGCAAGTTTCTTTGTCAGAACTTCACACAAGCTGCATCTAGTCCAGTTCCCAATAAAGTCCTTCTCCTCCTCTGGAAACCTGTAAGTCAAGCCTCCATAGTCCTCATTTCTCCCAGCCTTCTGGTGTTTAAAACCTCCACTACAAAGACCCATCACACTACTCTTCTAGCACTGGAAGGCTTTGGTGGGCTGAAGTTCACAGTCCTTCCACATCCCCTGTGCGCCTGTTCCAAAAGACGGAGAACCACATGGTCATGTTTGTTACAGCAATGATCCCATTTCCTGGAGCAGTTTTTTGTATAAGTTACCTTCTTATAACTAGGAAAAATTCCTGGACAATCAGTTTAAAGGAGAAAAGGTTTCTTTCAGCTTACAGTTACAATTCATCATGGCAGGAAGGTACAGTGGCAGGAGCTTGAGGCAGCTGGCTTCACTCAATGTCGTGAGGAAACAGGCAGCAATGAATGCTGCTGCTCACACAGCTCGCCCCTTTTAATATAATCCAGGATCCCAGCCCATGGAGTGGTGCTACCCACAGTTAAGATGGGTCTTCCTTCCTTAACCTAATCAAGAAGACCCCTCACAGACATGCACAGAGGCCAACCTAATCTACATCATCCCTCTCAGGTGATTCTAGATTGTGTCAAGTTGACAATATAAGCCATTACATAAGAAATATATAACAGAGGTGAACTCATGGAGAAATACTGCCAATGTTAGGCTAAGGGAGAGTCAGTATTCGATTTGGTTTTGCAATTATGGAAGTGCTTTGGAATGAAGCAGAGGAATGACTATAAATATGGTGCCTGTGCCAAATACAAATGAATTATCCACTTCAAAAGAGCTCATTCCATGTGGTATGGTATGGGCAGAGGAACTAGAAACAGAAAAGAATGGCCACCATATTCAGCCTAAAGGATGGATTTCTATTTTCCATTTGGAGAGTGAGAAAGTAGTTAAATGCATCTGTGTAGATTGTACGTAAAATAAAGAAAAAAGTGGGCTCTGGAATGAAAATATATGCTATAGATTGGACTTTACTAAGCACTGTTTTCATTGACATTTTTATGTAATATAATGTTTTGAAAAGGAAGATATTCAAAAGAGAGAGAGGAAGAGAGAGAAGCTCTGCTATACTCTGAATTCTGAGCCACATTTTATATATATATATATGTATATATATATATATATACATACATATACATACATACACACACACATATAATGATGCTAACCAAAATTTTTATGATCAAATATGTGTGAAAAATGACATGTATAAATACTAAGTGTAGAGGTGGAGGACATGGCTCATGGGCAAGAGCAGTAGCTATGTAAACATGGGGACTCAAGAGAGCCTGACTCACCATGACTTCAATTATATGGCACCTACATACAACTGGGCATGGTTATACAAGCCTGTAAACTTAAGTCCTGTGGGGAGTGAAGACTAGAGAATTGCTGGGGCTCACTGGTCTGCCAGTCTAACAAAAAAAGTGGAAGCCCCAGGTCCAGCAAGGACTTCCTCTGAAGGAAATATATGGATGAGTAAAAATAGGGATACTCAATGTTCTCCTTCTGCCACTGTACCCATGCCCACAGAGTACACGCATTTGCATACACCACACACAGCCCACACTTAATACCCACATGCAAAAATGTTAAGTATTATCAGGCACTGTGAGGTTATGCATATCCAGGCCATTTTGTGTGTGGAGGAGCATGTTGTAAGGAGTCCTACCCTTCCTTTGGCTCTTACATTCTTTCCACCACCTCTTCTGCAATGGACCCTGAGCCTTGGAAGGTGTGATAGTGATATAGAAGATCATGACATTAAAATAAAAGACTGACTGAGAGGAGGAGGGGATATGATGGAGAGAGGAGTTTGAAAGGGGAACGTGGGAGGAGTGAGGGCATTACCATATTTACAATCATGGAAGTGGCTAATGAAAAAAAATTAAAAAATGTTAAGTATTAGGTAATATTTAGGAATTTGTATATCTAAAATAGTTTTTGTCAAAAAGTAAGATAGGAGGTGTGGGCCCATGGCAAGGATTCGCCTCACTGATAGGGCCTCCATCAGCAGGAGGATGGCTGTGTACCTGCTGGGTGCTCTCACCTGCACAAAAGCAGAAAGAGAAACAGGATGGGAGAGTGTTTGTCAAGGAGCCAGGCAGCCAGCAGCAGGGCCTGTGTGAAGCCATAGCCCTGGAGGCCCCAGTTTTATTTCATTGTTTTTAAGATACGAGTCTAGTGCTGCTCTTAGGCAACTTTCTTTCCAAGCAATTAAGTCCCCCACATCCCCATCTCAGAGCCGCAGAAAGGAAGTAAATAAGAATGGGGAGGTAGCACTTTGGGAGGGGGACTCCGAGTTATTTATTACTTTAATAAATCCATGCTCCTCCCAATCGGCCTCAGACTCCCATTTCTGTCAAGCTCTGGAGGACAAACGATCACTTAATTGCAGGGTCTGTGGGCCGAGGTGGGGGCTGGGCATGGTTGCTTGTGCAGGGAAGGCTGGTGAGGAGGATGAGGTGACAGTGAGTGCTCTGGCCAACAAGTCATCTCACAAAAATTAAAAGCAGAAAACTTCCGAGTGCCTCCTCTCTGATTTGTGTTAACCTCTTCAAAGCCAAGTCAGAGGCCTTTGAAGTCAAAGGCAAAGTAAGGTACAGGATGAAGTTTTATTGGAGGAGGCAGGACAAGACAGAACAGGACAGTGGGATGTGTCCTGCTGGGTGAGACTGCTGTCCTGAGCTGGTCAGTACCTGTAGCTGGGTCAGGCCTAGGGAAAGGGAGGACCACCAAGAATCTGGCAGTGAGATCTCACCTAAGCTCCCCTAAGCTTTACTCCATCCTGCAATAGAATATGCTCAGGATAGCCACCTGTGAAGATGACCCGTGCTTCTGGGACTGGCTTAGGTTCCAGGACACTGATCCTAGCTGCTGTGTTTCGGGGAATGAGTCTGATGGGAGCTTGAGTTCCTTCAGGGGAATGTGACAACCTCTAGAGATGGGCACAATTTTCCCCTCTGCAGTTAAGGGTTGGGGTAACTACTGGATTTTGAATAATGATCACCAAGAGAAATGACACGTAGTGTGACAAAGAGATCGGGGCAGTGATGGAGGGAGTGGGAATCTCAACTTGCTTTTACTTTTAGTTCTGTCCCCCTGCTGTGTTACCAGTTCCTTGGTGTCAGTCACCTGCCAGCATCCACAATCAGAAAACCTTCTGAGAGAGAGGCCACACTGAAGTAACTGATGTGACACTGTGTTGCTGTAATTGTCCTGTTTGATTGCTGGTTATTGTTCATCTTACTGTACCTGATTTATCAATTTATGTTTGAATTCACATAGGATAGCACACATGATTGTATATTTACTTAGGAGTCTGCCTCAGAAAGTAAGACTGGAAACAGCCAAACCTAAATGTTCCTATAGCAGAAGGAAGAATGGTGATTGTAGAAAGGTAATAGACTTGTATAGGGAAGCTAAAAGATGAATGAAGTTATTTTAACAAAATATGTCCAAAATTTTCTCAGCCTTTATGCCCATCTCTACTGACAAGAATTCGTCTTTCCTCTTGGCATCGTATTGGCAAAGTGACTTTTTTCATGTGTGTGGGTATGGCATGTGTGCATGTGTATATGTGTGCATGTTTATGCATGGGTCTGCATGTGTGCAATGGTTCAAGCACACGTGAGCACAAAAGGCAGAGGACAACCTCAAGTGTCATTCCATAGGAGTGATATTCACCTACTTTAGTGCAGGGTGTTTCACTGGCTTGGAGCTCATTAACTAGACTGGCTGGCCAGTGAGCCTCGGGGACCTCCTGTCTTTGCTTCCCCTGTGTTAGGGTTGCAAGCATGGCCCTGGCTTTTTGCCATGTGAGTTCTGGAGATCAAACACCGGTCCTAATACTAGTAAAACAGCGAGCATTATTTATCTTCTAGTTTTCAAGTGCCTCCAGCACAAATTAATCCTTATGAGCCAGGGAAGCCCATGGAAATGCTTCGCCACCCAGGACACCATGCAGCTAGGACAATGAGGACAGGAGCTTGGACAACTACTTTCTGAATATTGCACCTAGCACCTGTTGACAACCTATAACCTCCACATGCATCAAGCTGCATGCACACCCCACTTTGAACAATGGAATGATGCTCTCCTTCTCTACCAACCTCTGCTGTGATCAGTTTCTATTCAAATATACTTCAATATACATCAGGGACTGGGAGATGGGAACAATCTTCTCTGGACCAATTTTAGTAAGAAAAACTGTGTCCTTTCACCTTTTAGGGAGAATCTCCTATTTACCATCTTATGCCTATGCATACTTGTGCATACAAGGATCACAATCAGATGCATCATGGGACATTGCAGTAGTCACCAAACCAGAGCACTACCCAAACTATGCACCTAGAAATTAGTTCCTCCTTTCCCTAGAAGCCACAAAGAGAAGTCACAAGTTGTTGCCTTGAATACTGGTAGTTCAAGACGCTCACTACCTTTCTTACAAGGCAGCATATTTTCATTTTGATCTTAATGAAGGTTACTGCTGCTTTTCTTTTCACGTCTTTAAATAAGACACTGAGAACCTGGAAGTACCCAAACAGAGACCACCACAGACACTTATGCTGAATTCTGTGATCCTTCAAAACAAATATACAAGGCTGAATACTCACCATTTCTGTATTACAAAAAATAGTTCTATTGCCTTCCCTGCTTCAAGTTGCATGTTTCTTTTCCCCAACTGCTGGCCATCACAAGTCTTTGATGATCTCCCTAGTTTTGCCTTTCCCTGAATGCCATGTAGTTAGAATCTCTGTGTTTCAGGTTGGGCTTATTTCATTCTACAATATGTATTTTAATTTTCTCCATAGAATTTCATATATTTTTTATTTTTATTTTTCTCAGGTAGGGTCTTGCTGTAGCCCAGGCTGACCTGGAATTCACTATGTAGTCTCAGGGTGGCCTTGAACTTACAGTGATCCTCCTATCTCTGCCACCCAAGTGCTGGGAGTAAAGGTGTGGACCACAACGTCCAACTCAGAATTCCATATCTTTATTAAAAATGTCATATCAGGCTAGGTCATTTTCTTACAGTGAAGAACAGCACACCACAGTCTAAATATACCACATTTTATCTCTCCACTCATCTGCTAAAGGGACAGAGTTCTTATTTACAAGTTTTGGTGATTATGAGTAAAGCTGATTTAAATACCTTTTTTGTTTATTTTTATTTATTTATTTATTTGAGAGTGACAGAGAGAAAGAGGCAGATACACACACCTACCCACCCACACCCACACCCAGAGAGAGAGAGAGAGAGAGAGAGAGAGAGAGAGAGAGAGAGAGAGAGAGAGAATGGGCATGCTAGGGCCTCCAGCCAGTGCAAAGGAACTCCAGATGTGTGCGCTCCCTTGTGCATCTGGCTAACGTGGATCCTGGGGAACTGAGCCTCGAACCAGCATCCTTAGGCTTCACAGGCAAGCACTTAACCACCAAGTCATCTGTCTGTCCTTAAATACCTTTATGCACATTTAAAAATATTTTTTAATTATTTGCAAGGAGGGAGAGAAAATGAATATGGCATACCAAGGCCAGGCCTGTCAGGCTTTCAGGCAAGTGCTTTAACTGCTGAACCATTGCTTTAGGCCCTGTGCACATTTTTAAAAAATTATTTATTTGCACTCTGAGTGTGTGTATGAGTGCGTGTGTGTGTGTGTGTGTATACATGTATGTGCATGTGTACACAAGTCTCCTTTGCTGCTACATATCTGGCAGGAGAATTTAACTCAGGCTGGCAGTCTTCACAAGCAAGCACTGAACCATCTCTTCTTCCTGTTCATGGCTCTCTGGAGGCATATGTTTTTAAGTCCTCTGAGTAAATACTATGAGGATAAATTACAGGATGACATTATGGATGCCATGAACTAAATGTTTATGTTCCCTTCAAACTCTTTGTTGAAGCCCTGATCCTCAATGGATTTGGAGGTGGGACTCTTGGGTAGTAATTAGGTCATGAAGTGGTATCCTCATGAACGGGGTGAGTTCCTTTGTAAGAATGGACTTAGGATCAATGATCTTCACTCTCTACCAAGAGCAAAATAGCTGTGGTCTATGAACCAAGAGGAAAGCAGAAAAGTTCTCACCAAAAACCCAGATTTGCTACTACCAGGATCATGGACTTGTAGTCTCTAAAACTGAGAGAAATAAAAGTTCATTGGTCAAGTATTAGCCCATGATTTTCTGTTGTAACAAGGGGAGTTCTATAGTATACTACCAGACTGCCCCAAAGTGACTGTCACGCACTCCCACCAGCTGAGGAAGAGAGGTTCTGTTGCTTCCTGTGCCTCACATTTCATTCCATATAGACTCTGGGTTTGGGGCATTCTAGTAGCTACAAGGTCAATTAGGTCAATTATGGTGCCAGCATCTCTTTTTATTTCTCTCTTCCATGTGTAACTCCTCTCTCTTTGTTGATAGTCATAAGCCGATGCCCAACATTTCTCCTCAATCTTCCCACTTCCTCTGCATCTCTTGCTCTTCACTTTTTTCTCCTGACAGCTTATACACAGTCCCTTTCTATCTTTTCTTCCTTGTATTTCTTTATTTTTTCTGGATTTTCCTCCTACTTCTATCCAATTGAATTTGATGAGGAAGACATATTTGGGGTATATGATGGTTGCACTGGATATAATAGATAGACTTAATTAAAAATAGCAGATGTTGATGATTTTATATTTCTCTTAGGGAAACAGTACCAAATAAATCAAGTTCCTTTCTGTGGGTAGCTCATGATTTATACATTTTTTCTTGTGGAGTCAGTAAATCTCTAAAGTGATTTCCTCTTTGATTTCCCACTCCAGTATCAGCCTGTTGGAAACCCATACGGATCTTTAACATATGGAAAAAAAAATTGATTCTCAACACATTTCTAATCCTACATTGTGCAGCTGGAGGCTGGATCTTATTTTTCCGTATGTAATCCACAGCTGAGAAGGCTGTTTTTCTACTAAGGCACTTGAGTGTGGTATTCAATCATGGCCTTGTCATCCCACCTCTTCTTTTAGTCTTAATGATGTTTTTTTCTTACACTGTGGCTCCCTACCTATATTCTGTCACTGCTAAGGAAAATCATCCAAAACATGGAAAGAAGGCAGAATGACCCAAATGTACCCTTTCAGTGGCATATGAGAGTGTTTTATAACAAACCCACCCAGCTGTCATCTCACATTGGAGAGAAGGTAATGTTCTTTTTCATTTATTCTTGGATTAGGGCTTGGGGCTCTGTATGGGTGACTCATTTGATTCTAATGATCCTTACTGGGAAAACAGATAATCCTCCAAATCTTTTCTGGGAAAACCAGATAATCCCCACAAATCTAAATTCTGTTGTCCTTGTCCTAAAGGACACTAATCAGTTTCAGCTGAGGTTTGACATCTCCTCTTCTCCTTTTCTTCCTTGTGTTCTTTCTTCTCCTTCTCTTCAGAGATTTTTGATTTGTTTTGTGTATGGAAGCAGGATCTCATGCTGGCCTAGAATGAGTATTTCTCCATGTCTCTCCTCATACTCATGGTCCTCCTGCTTCAGCATCTCAAGAGCTGGCACTGAAGGTGTGTGCAAAAACTCACTAATTAAAAATCTCATTCTTTGATCCACTTACATATGTCAGTTTCTTGATTCCTTTCCTTTTATTATTTTAATTTAATTTAATTTTTTGTTGTGTACATGTGTGCTTGCATGTATGTGTGTGCATGAATGTGGGCATATGCTTGCCATGATGCGTGTGTGGAGGTCAGAAGGCAAGTTTCAGGTCAATCCTCACCTTTGTAGGGTTTGACTCTCTGGAGTCTCACTCTGCTCTTCTTTGCTGCACTAGCCTCGAGCCTCCAGGAACTTCTGCATCTGCCTCCGACCTTCCTGTCATCACAAAAGTCTACCACAGCTCTGGCTTTTTATGTAAGATCTGGGGAAGGAGCTCAGGGTCTCAGACTTGAGCAGCAAGCGTTTCATTCACTGAGCTATTTCCTTAGCCCTCTGTCAACTTCTTTTGGAAATAAACTTTCCCATCCTGTTATCTCCTTCATTAAAGAGTTAAATCTATGTATAATCCATAATTCTGCTCATATGGGACTTAATATTTGGAAAACGCTCTGGTTTCTTTAAGTTTAGCTCAAGTGCCTCACAGGGACCTTTTTGGTAACTTCTGCAATATTCATCTTGTCTGAGGTTTCATAGTTGATTTGAACAAGTTAATATCGCTGCATATTTTTATGTATATTATTTTGGAAATGGAACCTATGCTGTGTACTTCATCTGTAACCAATTCTTATCTGTCTATGAAAACAGAAGAAGCCTCCTTAAACATCTCCAGGGTTGAGCAGGATTGGCTCAAATCCATTCCTATCATCTTCAGCCCCAGGCTGCTGACAACAATGCATAGAAAGAAGCTCTCACGCAACACTACTTATTGCCGTTCTCCATTATCGTCCCCTGGGAAACTTTACCCAGCCAATGTTTCTGTGCTTCACTCTCTGTATCTATCCCTGTTCTGGAGCCTTTCCCAGAGTCTCTTAGTAGCAGAACATGTGTGAGTCATCTTCCAGTGATGTGTCACCTGGACTTCACCTTGGCGTTTTGGGTTAGAACGAATTGCATCATTCCTTCCTCATTCATGAGTTCATCTACAATGGGCTAGGTGCCTAAGAATTAAGTGGAATGTAACATTTATGCTTTGCTTTTGTTTTCATAAGTTGAAATTAATGTGTTGTGATGAGGATTCTAAACAGATGGGGAAAGGTCAAGGTTTCTTTGTTGCTAAGTGTGTTTCCATGGCTACAGAACTGTAGCATCATTTGTTTGGTTTGCTGGAAGCTCATTAGAGAAAGGAGATGTACTGTCTTGAAGGTTCTGCCTGGTTGGCTTCTGTTTAACTTTTCATCTTGCTATGGGGACCACAGTGATTTGTTGAAACACAAGTAAACCAGAGGCTGCAGTAGAAGAATACCCCCAGCAAGGCCACGCTTTGGGATAAATAACCCCAAACAATTGATACAGGCAAAGCCTGATCAGATAAGCACAAAGAAGAACCAGTAAGTGACCAACTGGCATCTGTCTGGGCTCCACTTATCTCATGGTGGTAGTCACCACTTGGGATGGCACCAACCCATTATATTCTGTAGATGTTATCTAAGTAGTGTCAACCACTGTGAGGTCATAAAAACTATGACCACTCTGTGTCTGAAAGACAATATTACAAAGCCCTCCTCCCCTTTCTTTGGCTCTGACATTCTTTCTATCACCTCTTTCACAATAGACCCCGAACATGTGGCAGAGATGTCTCAGTCCACTGTCCCTTCTCAGCCCTTTGGTTTGTTTTAAGTCATCACAGTGGTCACTCCCATCTAAAAAGAGAAGATTCTCTGACCAAAAGTGAGAGTAGTATTAATATATGGACATAAGCATAAATATTAGAACAGTTTGGTCAGATATACCTATATCTATATCTATATCTATATCTATATCTATATCTATATCTATATCTATATCTATATCTATATCATCTATATCATCTATATCTATATCTATATCTATATCTATATCTATATCTATATCTATATCTATATCTATATCTATATCATCTATCTACCTCTACCTCTACCTCTACCTCTATCTATCTATCTATCTATCTATCTATCTATCTATCTATCTATCTATCTATCTATCTATATCTTGAGAAAGAGAGAGAGAGAGAAAGAGTCAACATTGACCTCCATAGCCATAGGCTTTTGATTAGCTTTTCAATACTAAGCAGCAATTCCTTCCCATGGAGCAAGCCTCACATCCAATCAGAGAGAAGTTTGTTTCCCCCATAATAGATTACCAACAATATTCCAGATGGTATATTTGGCCTTGTTGGCCATAAGTACAGCTTTCAGGTCCACTGCAGGTTAAGACCGTAGAAGATTTTCCTCCCCCAACAGGCTATAGAACTCTTTCCAGCATCATGACAGCTAGTTAATAGAGAGGATGGCCTCATCCCTTGTGGTAATTTGAATTAGATGTCCCCCATAAACTCATGTGTTCTCAATTCTTGGTCTCTAGCTGGTGGGAATTTGGGAGGTGGAGTCTTGCTGGAGGAGGTGTGTTGTTGAGGCGGGCTTAGTGGTGTGATAGCTAGCTCCCTCTTGCCAGAGTTTGGCACACTCTCCTGCTGCTCTCTTCTACCTGCTGTGGCAGAGGTGATGGGCAGCCTCTGCTCATGCCGTGCTTTTCTCTGCCACCAAGAAGCTTCTCAAGACTGTAAATAAAAAATAAAAACAAAACTTTCCTTCCATCAACTGCTTTTGGCCTGGTGCTTTATCCCAGCAACAAGAAGGTGACTGCAAGGCGTTTCATGACCACTGCAGTGGAGAGTAGGTTCCAAGGTGAGATTTGTAAGGGGCACATGTAAAATAACCATTGCTTGGCATCAGGACTGTAAATGGAATAAATCCATCTTCAGTTACCTTCAACTGACAACAAGATAACTATGCCCCAAACTAATTGTTGAGGAAACTTCATCTGTTTCTTCCACTTCGTCTGCCATTCTTTCAGTTGGGGACATCACAACTTCTGTCAGGCCTGGTTTATTTCTGCAGTGAACTAACCACTCTATTCTACTTGTGCATGTCAAGCTCATGACCATGAGAATTATTCTTCCTAACACTGTCATTTGTCTGCTTAGAAGTTTTTATTCTGAGTGGCACCACACCACCTGCAGGATAAAGAATAAGCTCATTAGCTCTCTGTGGAAAGCCATGCACAAGCCACAGTTATTTTATTCTGCCACCGACATAAAAGGTTGTTTGGGCTCTTTGTACTCTCCTAAGCTGGGCATTTTCCTTCCTGCATACTCATGTTTTCCTGTGTCCTTGTGCCCTTCAGCAAGCTGGTTCTTGGTCTAGGGTGTGACCTACATGTACTCTGTCCCTGGCTTCCTGTTTTCTCATCAGCTGATATAGGTGGGCAGCACCCTGACTCACTGTCAGTATACTGTGGGGCCTGCCACTTTATCTGTCAAAAGAGGCAAAACAGGGGCTGTGGAGATGGCTTAGTGGTTAAAGCTATTTTCTTGCCAAACCTGATGGCCTGGGTTTGATTTGTCATTACCCACTTAAAGCCAAGTGCACAAAGTGGCACATGACTGGAGCTCATTTACAGTGGCAAGAGGTCCTGCATGCTTATTGCTTATTCTCTCTGTTGTCTCTTCTTGCAAATAAATAAAAAATAAATAAAGTGAAAGCATATATATCCCCTTCATTGTGAACTTGAACTTCTGGTCATATATCTTCCTCTCTCTCTTCCTTATGCTTCTCCCTCTTCTCTTCTCTTCTCTTCTCTTCTCTTCTCTTCTCTTCTCTTCTCTTCTCTTCTCTTCTCTTCTCTTCTCTTCTCTTCCTCTTTCTTTCCTTCCTTCCTTCCTTGCTCTCTCTCTCTTTCTTCCTTCGTTTATTTACATATAGTTTTGGGGAATGCAGGGCCTGGCACATGCTAGGCAAATTTTAGCACTAAGCTATACCTCCAGAACTGGAATATTCTCTATGTCTCCCCACATCTATTGAATTTTGTGGCTAGTGACCCACTTCTTGTTTTTCAAGGATCTGCATGTCAATCACCTCTGTTATGCACCTTTGCTCATTTCTCTTTTTGTGATCAGCTTTATTCATCCAGACAGTTGGAGTACAATGGACAGCTAGCAGCTGTAACTCTATGTCTTCATGCGGGCTCCCCATGTGGGCTTGTGGAATGTGCAGCATTAGTTCTTTTCTTACAAAGATACTCTAAAATTTGTGACATTCTTCTATTTGAACTATACCTTTCAATAAAGGTAGATGATATCAACCTGAAAAATGCATGAAAGGACTTGAAGAAGAAGATATGGGCTTTTTGGTTGCTTTTGCAGTGAAATATTTTTCAGCATCCATCCTTTATGTCTCCCAGAACCCTATGGAGGCACATAGGATTGCCTTCCCACGCCACGTGATGTGCTCAGGACCCCTAAGCCTTTGTTGATTTTCTGTTCCATCATTGGCTGTCATGTAGGAAGAGAATGGTCTGAAATTTGATGAGTCCCAAATGCAAGGAATTTCACATTCATTATGTAATCATTACAAAACCTACTTCTGGAGTGATTGTTTTTATGAGTTTTTGCAGCATTCTTGTAAATCCTTTTTTGAAGTGTCTATAGTCATCATTTGGATCGATCTGTAAGTTAGAGAAGTTGGATACACATTTTTATTTTTGGCTTGGATTCTGTGGTATTTCCATTGATCACACTGCATAATGCAGGAAAGGGGCGTAGACAGCACTTAGTGCACTCTTTTTAAATTTTTTTTGTTTATTTTTTATTTATTTATTTGAGAGCAATAGACAGAGAGAGCAAGAGGCAGATAGAGAGAGAGAATGGGCGTGCCAGGGCCTCCAGCCTCTGCAAATGAACTCCAGACGCATGTGCCCCCTTGTGCATCTGGCTAACGTGGGTCCTGGGGAATCGAGCCTCGAACTGGAGTCCTCAGGCTTCACAGGCAAGCGCTTAACCACTAAGCCATCTCTCCAGCCCATCAGTGCACTCTTAGTAACATAGATTTGAAAAAAAGAAAATCTTTCCCCTCTTTAGAAATTCTCCATTCTGTCAGGAAACTAACTAATAAGCAGCCAAGGAAATACAAGAAATGATGAAACATCTTTGGTCCAATTTGTTCTTCATTAAAACCAGAAAGGCATGCCTTCTGCATCAGAAAGTGTCAATAGTTTTCATTTCTGTGAATAGCTTAATTTTAAAAGTAACTTTATTTTGTTAAAAAAAAAAGTGCTTTTGTTGTAAGTATTGTGTCCTTTTGTAAAACCAAGCTCTCTGTGAGGAGAAATGACTGGGGAGAAAGGTGTTCTGTGGGAAACACATCCTGCCTATGTTCTTGAGTGTGCCTTTGTCTGTGAGCAATGTTCACTGTGAAGGTGAAGTAGTGGGGAAAATGGGTGTCCACTAACAATACAGAACAGAGTGGAATATTTGAAATAAAAAGGCAAGAGTATACCAAGGCTAATCAGGCCCAGGGATCTAATGGAAGTTAGTAGATAGAATGTGTTTAGAAGGAATACTATGTGCTATGACCAAAATTATCCCACATGTGGATCTTCCTTGGGCTCAGGTTTAAAGATTAAGGACATGATCACCAGGTTAGGGAAGCTTGAGAGATGATAAAAATCCTAGAGTGATAGAATTATTGATTGAAAAGGTGCATAAAACCTCAGAGAGAATCCTTAAAATTTCTTCTTTTCAAAACATTGGTTGTAACCTTTTACTCAGGCAAAAAATCAATTTCAGTGTTCAACATTAAAAAGTACAAGAGAACAGAACGAAAACAGTACAGTGAAATTCATACATTGATGTTAGAAATTGCCTCATGAAAGTTCTGTGACATTGAATTTAAAATGTATTGCTTACAGTGGGTCATGCTGCAATGTTTAAAAATCATTACATTAAGACCTATTCTTCCATAGGGTTAGGGAAGTGTATATTTTATTTCTTTCTTTCCTTCTCCTTCTCTCTTTTCTTTTCTTTCCTCCTTTCCTTCTCCTTCTCCTTTTTTTCCTTTTTGGTCTTATTTGAGGCATTGTCTCACTCTAGTCCAGGCTGACCTGGAACTCTCTCTATTGCTCTAGACTGGCCCTGAACTCACAATAATTCTCCTACCTCACCCTCCTGAGTTCTGGGATTAAGGACGTGCACCACCATGCCTGGCTAAGTGTGTATTTTCTTCACCAAAATATGTTGTATATTTAATTTTCCAGCCCATACAAGACATTCAATAAATATTTGCTGAATAGCTAATCTCATCTACCCTATTATCATACTTATTACATAGTGACATAGAGGAATGAAATCTCTCAATTATTAAAAAAAATCTAATAAGTGACAGAATAAGAAGTTCTTGGTTCTATGTCATAGTTTAAAATTCCTTTTTTATCTAAAAGTTAGTATAATTATTATTGTATTTACAACTTTTATTTTCCCTTGACTTTAAAGACCTTCCCCTCATAATATAGATCTCCTTTCTGGGGATTTGATACTTCCTTTATCTTCCCAGCCGCCTAGGGCTACCTACAGTCCGATTCCTCTTTGCTAAGGAACCACCGGTTCTGAATGCGGTCTCCGTCTTCATGCCACTAGTCTTCCTCTCACTCCTCCACATGTCCAGACAACCGGTCAATCTCCTTCATTTTGGGTGCCTTCATGTTCTTTTAACACAAAGATTCCATACCTAGATACAGTCGTCTTTAATTCTTATTATTTTCCTATTCGTTTTACTCAACTGTGATTGCACCATGCACCACTTATGTTTTGAATGATTATGTGATTAGTAATATCTGTAGAAAGAGGGATGAGAAGTAGTGTGTTTTCCAGGAGATCCAAATGAGCAATCTTCATGATAATGGTCGAAATAACTGAGTGGAAGGATGCCTGTTCCTCAAGTGCAGAGGTAAGGCATGTTCTAGTCCGGCTATAGAGCCTATAAGGCTGAAAAATGGGCACTGTGAAGAAACCATGGTATTGAATGAGAGTTGCAGAAGACAAAGGCAATGGTGTTGTGTGGTATGATTCTGTGTTGTGCAAGAACTAGGGTGACATTCTGAGAAAACAGGTGGTCACAACTTTCCCTGCGTCTCCCTAGCCAGAAGGAGGCTAATGGTAGGCTCCCAGTGAGGACCACTTGATTCACCAGGCGGAGCACTGTGATCTGAGGATTGTGCCAACCATCCTGCCTGTCCAAGCTGTGAGAACACCTGTGCCTGACTTATTTCCAAGCACTGGGCTGCTTCCGGACTCTGTGTCTTTGTTTAGGAAATGGATCCAAGTCCTTCTGTTCTGGATTTGCTCTGAATTGCTATCAGGCTTTCATTTTTAATTCCTTATATTTCAGTAGTCAAACAAAGAAAATGTAGCATTAATATGGTGGAGTCCAAAGCCATCTATTTTATTTGGCAAAAAAACCAGAACTCACAGGAGCAAATGATCACATCTGTAATTTAATAGGAAGACTATAATAAATAAGAACAAAAGGCAAGTACCAGAAAGCCTCATTTAAAAAAAAAATTATTATTATTATTATTTTTTTTGTTTTTCGAGGTAGGGTCTCACTCTTGTCCAGGCTGACCTGGAATTAACTCTGTAGTCTCAGGGTGGCCTCGAACTCATGGCGATCCTCCTACCTCTGCCTCCTGAGTGCTGGGATTAAAGGCGTGTGCCACCACGCCCGGCATTAAAAAAAAATTTAAAAATATTTTATTTATTTATTTACGAGAGAGAAAGAGAGAGAGAGAGAGAGAGAGAGAGAGAGAGAGAGAGAGAGAGAGAAGCAGAGCAAGATAGACAAAGAGAGAGAATGGGCATGCCAGGGCATCCAGCCACTGCAAACGAACTCATGCACCACTTTGTGCATCTGGCTTACGTGGATTCTGGGGATTCAAACCTGGCTTCTTAGGCTTCATAGGCAAATGCCTTAACCACCAAACCATCTACCCAGCCCCCAGAACTCATTTTAATCTTGACTATTCAATGAATTATCTCTGTGATATTTGTGCAAGTCACTAAGTCACACTAAGAGGCTCTTAAGACAATTCTATGAAACTATAAAGTAAGACAGCTTTAACATTATAAAGCACATTTTGCATACAAAGGTGTTTTCCAGCATTTTCACTACTGTACATAGAATAACTAAATAAGTATCTACTGGAAGAATGAGTGGAGCCATGAGCAGACTCTTCTCTATAGTCTACAACTAAAGGGAATCTTAGAATCTTTTTATTTCTCAAATCCTTTCTTCTACTTAATTTCTCATCAATTAAAAGTATATTATCTACCCTTCTAACAAGTGCATGCCATTATGCCAGTCACAACCTTATTCCCAAAGATAAGTGGAGAGTGACCACAAACTATTTGTGAACTCTAAAATTAGCAAACATCCTCAAATCGTCAACATTGAAGGGATCTTCCTGAATGAAACATGTCTCACCCCTCTTCTTCTTCTTTTATTTGAGAGAGTCGGAGGGAGAAGGGGAAAGAGAGTGAGAGTGTGAGTGAGAGAGAGAGAGAGAGAGAGAGAGAGAGAGAGAGAGAGAGGGAGAGCAAGAGAGCCATCTTGTGCCTCTGTCTTACATGGGTTATGGGGAATCGAACCTAGGTCATTGGCTTTGCAGGTAAGCTCCTTAACCGCTAAGCCACCTCTCCATCCCCTCACCTTCTTCTTTTTAACTTAAAGCAAATTTGCTTTCACCAACCTTGGTCAATAATGAAATTTGTGGACTCCACAGGTGATCAAACTTACTGATTCAAAATCTTTTGAGCTATGTTTGTCCTGAGCGATCTTCTCACCACCTTCTTACTACCTTCTATATTTACAGACACAACTGCCAAGATTCATAGGGAGGGAAGGCCTGAATTCACACAGATTGTCACTACAAGAATCAGATGAAAAACAATGGTTTGAATTGTCAGTGCACTGGTCTATAATCTAAAATCACAAAAGAATGTTGCCAAGAGAGAAAGTCAAAAGAACTCCCAGGGTGGTCTGTGCATTGGGATGCCTTTTATATGGAAGAGTGAATTTCAAAAGGTTGCTTCCTGCCAGGTATGATGGTGCAGGCCTTTAATCCCAGCACTTGGGAGGCAGAGGTAGGAGGATCAGCCTGAGTTCAAGGCCACCCCAAATGAATTCCAGGTCTGCCTGGGCCAGAGTGAGATCCTACCTCCAAAAGCCAAAAAAGAAAAAAAAAGGTTGTTTTCTGTTGTTCTCACCTTCCAATTTTGAAGTCTTCTGACATATCCTCTTGAAGCTAACTGCTCTAGACATTGTTCTGTTTTACATGGTAAGATATAATGCCCACCTTCTAATTGTCTGCTTATTTTTTGTTTGATTTCATTAGCATGTTATAAGATTTGGGAGTGACCAAGACCACAAAAATCACTCTGAGGCAAAGATGAAAGCTTTTATTTGGGAAAAGCATGAGCTGTCAGGGCTGACTCACAAGAGAGGAGCACAGCCCACCTGAGTGTTCAGATAGTGGGCTTTGTAGGGCTTTTTCAGTTGGAAGGTGAGGAAGGAAAAAGAACTTATTTCTTAAGCTGAATAGGAACGTTCCTTTAGGGGAGATCATTACATTAACAATTTAAAATAGCTATAGTATGACGCCAGAACAGTGAAACTTATGAGATAAGGGAGAAGAACACCATAACCTGGAGCATTGTTAGGCAAGAAAAGGATAATGACCAGGTGTTTTCTTGAGGAATGTGGATAATTCACTTCCTTATGCCTAGGTCACCATTCTGCTGACCATGGTGACTCCATCTTGGGAGTCCTTCCTGACCTAACATTTCAGCCTTTTGTTAATTGTAAGGGGAGGTGACTTCTCTTCTGTAATATCTTCATGCTGACCATAGGGGGCAGTGAGTTCTTATGCTAGAGGCTGGATAATGTGGTTGACTGGTCTACCTACCAGGCAGGTGATGAGAGGTAGTTCCATGGTGGCTACAGGTGACAGAGTGGTGAGATTAATAGTAGTGAGCGCCCTCCGGCAGCACCAATAAGTGTGCTGTTATGATTTGGTCCTGAGTTAACAGAGACTTCTCTTGTACCATCCCTGTATTGCTTGGCTTCTTGAATATTGCTGGCAACATCTGTTATACAGAAAGTGAGGGGATGGGCTCCACAGACCCCATGAGAGGACAGAAGGAAGAATTAAGGAGCTTGTTACCCTTGTCAACAGCTACATCAAAACGCCAGGCACAAGAGGGGGATGAGCACTCAGAGGTGATGGATAGAGGGCTTGGGGCAAGAGAGAGGAGGAAGAGGAACATCATTATATTCAAGAGGAACATTTTGGGGTCAGGGGAAGAGAAGGAACACAAGAGTTTAAGTTTGGGAGGGCCCTTGGAAGGAGGCGTACTTATCCCGGGATGAGATAGGGTAGGACAGAGGTGACTCGACTCTCTTGAGCTGTGATAGGTGGATCTAGTTGGGAATTTCCTGAAGCTTTGTGGTCATGGGAATGTGTAGGATCACCAAATGAGATCCCAGTCCATAGTGGTTTGGGTTCCTGTGGGCAAGAATACTTATGGTAGACTTGATCTCCAGGGTTAAGTGAGAGTTGTGGCTCCCTCTGATGAGTGGGAAGCAGGTGGTCAGTATGTTCCTGGAGAAGCTTCCAGATCAAAATAAAAGTTGGTACGTACCCATGGAGAGGAGTTTCTGGTAAGGGGGGAAGGTTGTTTAATAGGAAGCGGTACGTGTACATGAGTTCAAAAGAGCTAAGGAAAAGGGGATGTACTCCACCTTGTGGAGAGGCCTTGGTGCACAGTGAGCAAGCCTGAGTCATGGGAGAGATTAAAGAGGACATAGAAGGATGGAAAAGGAGCGGGGTCAGGAAGCTTTGTAGAGGGTTGGCTCCCACATGACATATATTATTAGGTGGGTCAGGATGGTAGTAGCTTGGAGATCAGGCAAACAATAAAGGTCCTCCAGGAGTAGCCAGCCTTGTGGTTCCTAGATAGCACCAAATTTTGTTAGAGTTTGGTATTGCTCTGGGGTGTATGAGTCAGGTGAAGGAGGTATGGGCAAGGACAAAAGGTTGAAGGTGAGTATGTGCTGTGGAGGCTGGATTCCCTGGCAACTCTGTCTGCAAAGGAGATTTCCTTGGTCACAGGTAAAGTTAGAGCCTGGTGTCCCCTACGGTGGATGATAGTCACCTTTGCAGGAAGATAGGAGGCATGTAGCAGTTTAAGGATAAGGGGCCCATTAGTAATGGGGGTTTCTTTAGCTGAGAGGGAGCCCCCCCCTCCTTCTAGGTAGCAGTATGGTGATGTGGAATATGTAAAGCATATTTAGAGTCAGTGTAAATGTTAATTGTCTTGCATTGTGCCAAGGTTAGGGCTCTAGTAAGAGCTATCTGCTTAGCCTTTTGGGATGTATTCTCCTTAGACAATGGGCCAGTCTCTATTATCTGGTCATCCGAGACAATAGTATACCCCACTATCTGAGAGCCCTGTGAGTTAGTAGAAGAGCTGCTATCTATATACCAGGTATGATCTGGATTGGGGAGAGGGGATAGAGAGATTCTAGGATTGTGATAGGTGAGTTCCTGTAGGGTCTCTAAGCAGGAGTGTGCAAGTTATTTGGGTAGAGGCAGGAAGGTAGCAGGATTACATGGATGACAGGAGTCAAGTGTGGTATTGGTGTTATCAAGGAAGGTGATGTAAAAGAGTTGAATTTTAGATGGGGTCAGAGTAGATAGGCATGATTTGGAGAGTAGATCTTTAAGCCTGTGGTGGGAGAGGACAATGAGTTGTTGTCCAAGAGTAAATATCTTTGCCTCTTGGGCCAGAAGAGCAGCTGTATCAAGAGTGTGTGGGCATGATTGCCAGCCCCAGACAGAGGTTTCTAGCTGTTCAGAAAGATAAGCTACAGGGGCAAAGGATGGGCCCTTCAGTTGACCTAGAACTCCCAATGCCATGTCCCCCTTTTCAGTGGACTAAAGAAAAGGCTGCTGCAGGTCTGAAGTAGAGGGGCTAGAGCTTCTAAAAGGGTATTGCACAGGTGGGAAAGGCACCGTCTATCTCTGACTTAAGGCCTAGGGGTTCATGAGGGTTTCCCTTAGCCTTGTCATAAAGGAGCTCTGCCAGAAGGGCAAAGTTTTGAATCCACATTCTAAGAAACCCAGCAAAGCCAAAAAAAGAGAGGATTTCTTTCTTAGAGGTAGGTGGGGAGAAGGAGCGAAGATGTTGTTTGTGGTCCAGGGTCAGTTGCCATGAGGTGGGATAAGAAGAAAGCTCAATAACTTAATTTGGGTTAAAGAAAGTTGAGCTTGGGCTGGAGAGATGGCTTAACAGTTAAGCGCTTGCCTATGAAGCCTAAGGACCCCAGTTCAAGGCTTGATTACCCAGGACCCATGTTAGCCAGATGCACAAGGGGGCACATAAGTCTGTCCAGTTTGCTTTGGCTGGAAGCCCTGGAGCGCCCATTCTCTCTCTCTCTCTCTCTCTCTCTCTCTCTCTCTCTCTCTCTCTTTGCCTGCTTTTCTCTGTCACTCTGAAATAAATAAAAATAAACAAAAAAGAAAGTTGAGCTTTTATGGAGGGAATTCAATATCCCTTAGACACGAGAAAATTAAGAAATTTGTTGGCATGTAGTTTCGATAGAGAAGGAGAAGGTGAGCAGAGCAAAAAACTCATATACATATTATAAAAGTGTTGGGCAATAGATTCAGGGACAAAATGTCAGTGGAGAGAGCTTGACTAAATAGGTGGGGGCTGTCTCTAATAACCTGGGAGAGGACAGTCCAGGGGAGTTGAGAGGCAGTATGAGTATTGGGGTCCTCCCAGGTGAAAGTGAAGAGATTATAGGAATCAGGGTGGAGGGGGATGGAGAAGAAGGTATATTTGAGGTCAAGAACTGAAAAATGAGTACTGGAGGAGGGGATGTGAGAGAGAGAGAGTATAGGGGTTGGGGACTACTGGATGAATGGACATAACAGTGGCCTTGGCTAGGCACAAATCTAGGCGCATGTTTGATACAGGCAAGATGGTTGTATTGCAAGGGGAATGAGTGGGGCAAAGAAGGCTGGCTTGGAAAAAGTGAGAAATAATTTATTTGATTCCTTGGCAATGTTTAAGTGAGATTGGGTATTGAGGATGGCAGGGAAAGGACATGGTGTATTTGAGTCTGATGAGGACAGGCATGTGGTGAGAAGCTAGTGCCTGTGAGGAAGTGTCTCACATCCTGGGATCAACCTCAGAGACAGGGAGGGGGAAACTTGGGTCCTTTGTAAGAAACAGGGCTGGGGCAAGGATGAAGACAGTGTAAGCAGTAAGGGGGGGGAGAAAGAGGGTTTTTGCATAAGATCTCAACCCAGGAGTAGAACAGGACAAGAGGGTATTACAAGAAATGAATGGGAGAGGAGAGTGTCTCAGACTACACAGGGTAAGGGAGGGCAGTGATGCATGGGTGTGGTATAGGCCATCAATACCAGACACAGAGATATGTGAGGGAAAAGTCTTACCAGAATAGGGTGACAGGACTGACCACCTGGCCCCTGTAACAAATGATACAGGTCTTCCTGCCAGCTGGACTGTAACCCTTGGCTCCTCCACTGTGATCTGGAAAGTGTTTGTGGGGGCCGAGGTCCTAGGGCACCATCAATCTTCGGCTGCCAGGCCCAGAAGATCAACAGTTGGCTCTTGTGGGGGACAAGGGGAAGGGGCTGGCCTATCTTGTTGCGGCAAAGAAGGACAGTCAAACTTCCAATGTCCAGCAAGTCTGCAGTGGGGACAGGGTCCTGGCAGAGGACAAGTGTTGTGGCAGGCTTTTGTCCAGTGACCAGTGTGACCACACTTAAGCATGGTTCTGGTGTTGAGCCCTGTAGCTCCATCATCTTCTTTGGAGGAGGTGTTGCAGTCCGGTTCGCATTGCTGGTAGAAATCACCCAACCAAGAGCAGCTTCTGGGAAGAAGAGATTTATTTTGGCTTACAGGCTCAAGGGGAAGCTCCACAATGGCAGGGGAAAATGATGGCATGAGCAGAGGGTGGACATCATCCCCTGGCCAACATAAGGTGAACCACAGCAACAGGAGGATGTGCCAAACACTGGCATGGGGAAACTGGCTATAAAGCCCATAAGCCCGCCCCCAACAATACACTCCCTCCAGGAGGCCTTAATTCCCAAATATCCATCAGCTGGGAACCTAGCATTCAGAACACCTAAGTTTATGGGGGACACCTGAATCAAACCACCATAGGAGGCCTCAGGGCTGCTGACAGGAACTGGAACTGCAGTCTGTCTTTGGCCACTCTCTCAGTCCATTCTTGGTCCTCTCTGTTGTTAAAAACTTTAAATGCCAGGTCAAGAAGATCTCTCTGATGGGTTTAAGGGCCCTTTTCTAGGTGTTTAAGATTTTTCCTGATGTCAGGGGCAGATTGGGACAGGAAATGGGTATTGACAATTATCATGCCCTCTTGGGAAGTGGGGTTGAGGTGAGTGTATTAAGTGAATACCTCAGTTTGGCATCCCATAAACTCAGCTGGATTTACATTAGGCCTCTGGGTAAGCATCTGGAGCTTGTCAAGATTGACAAACTTATGGGCTGCCTTATAGAGGCCATCCAGGAGGCAAAGAACAATTCTATTACAGGCCACCTGTCCTGGGGAGTTAGGGGGAGCAAAGTAATTTTAGTCAAGGTCTGCTCTGTGGACAGCAAGCATCCCTCCTGAGAAAGTATTATCAGTTAACTGAGTCTCATTAGCATGGGCCTGAGTGGCCACCCAGATGTGTTCTTGTTCATTAGGAGTGAAAAGGGAGGAATGAACTACAAAGAGATGAGGTCAGATTAGGTCATAGGTCTGGGTGAGGTAGTGATATTTTTTGTTATAGCATCTTGGATCAGTGGAGAAAGACCTTAGTCATTTTTCAATCTGGGATAAATCAGACATGGAAAAAGAAACATGAATGCAAACAATTCCTTCAGTTCCTGCAAACTCTCATAAATGGTACATTCTGCCCCTGCTAGGATGAATACATTGGGCAGGAGGGGAAAGAAGAGACGCGGAGATAGGAGATGGTGGTGGCAGGGCATGGAGGTGGAACAGGAGACAAGAGGAAGCTGTTGGGGCCAGGTCACCTGTGGCATATGAGTCAAAAGAGAGGATGAGGATGAGGATGGAGATTGCATTTCTGAGACCTTGGCAAGAAGGACCTGGTGAGAAGAGCAGTTAGAATAGAGGGAGTGAGGGCCAAGGGGAGGGGGTAGGTCACAGATGAGCCTAATAATGGTACCAAAGTGACTGTATTTGATGAACACAAAACTAATTAATAAACAATTTAAAAAAGAAGAATAGAGAGAGTGAGGGCTGTGAATGCAGAGTGAAAAGTGCCTGAATATTTTGGACTACCTGCCTGTACATTGGCAGAAGTTTTTCTAAATCAGTGAGAATTTGGAAATCAAAAGTACCATTTTAGGTCATTTGGACTCATTGTCCAGCTTATATTGTGGTCAGGCAGTGTTGCAGAGAAACATCAGATGATGAGGTTTGATGTTGTCCAAGAGTTATAACAGACCTTGGTTTAGCCCCAAAGGGCTAGTGAGAAGAGACAGAGAAAGAGCAAAACGAGGGTGAGCAAAAAGAACCAGGGCTTAAGCTGGGTTACACAGAACACCAATATGATGCCTTGACCTGCTAGGGTGAATGGGACCTGCACCTCTCACATGGACAGAGGCCATATAGGTCACAACTGTCAGCTGTTTAGCCTGTTAATGGGCTAGGCAAGGAGGGTGACTGTGGGCGGGTGTAAGCAGCTAGAAGTAAAAGACGATACCTCATGAGATTGAGGGCGAGGAGGGAGGGGGAAGAAGTGTACTGAGATGTGCAACCAAACCAAAAGGCACCTCTTATGGTATGGTCCACCAGTGAGCAAGAGATCCAAGAAGTGACGAGTGCATCTTTCCTGAGACTTGGGGCCCAGAAGCAGGTGAGGGGTTTAACCTGCCATGCTGGCATGGCTTCCACAAGGAGGATTAAACCCTAGAGCAGGCTGCTCCAGGAGGGTCACTTACTGAGAAGGAGAGAGGAGACAAGGAAGGGAAGAAGAGTGAGGCCAAGTTGTGGTCGTGTGTGAGAGTCAGTGTCAGGCAGAGATGGTCTGAAGCCTTCAGAGAGTCAGTGGCCGTGTGGTGGTCTCATCAAGGGAAAGGAGGTCTGGCCCCCTAAGAGGGCAACCAGAAGCTTCCTATCTGAGTCAGGCTACCAGATGTAAGGTTTGGGAGTGACCACAACCACACAAACCACTCTGAGGCAAAAACAAAAGCTTTTATTCAGGAAAAGCACAAGCTGCCAGGGCTGACTCACAAGGGTTGCACAGCCAACCTGAGTTTTCAGGTTGTCAGTTTTATAGGGCTTTTTCAGTTGGGGAAAGGTGAGGAAGAAAAAGAACTCATTTGTTAAGTTGAATAGAAAAGTTCCTTTAGGGGATATCCGTACATTAACCATTTAAAATAGCTAGGGTGTGACACCAAAACAGTGACCATGTAAGTTATGAGATAAGGGGGAAAGCATTGTTAGGCAAGGAGGGGATAATGACTGGGTGGTTTCTTGAGGAATGTGGATAATCCTCTTCCTTATGCCTCTGTCACTATCCTGCTGACCATAGTTACTCCATCTTGGTAGTTCGTTCCGACCTAACACAGGAGAATTTAAGTTGGTGGCTTATTTAGCAAGCTTATTGCACAACACCTTAGACATCTGATCTTCAGTGTACTGAGTAATACTTGAAGAACCTAAGGCATGCTGGGAACAAATCTAAGTAGGTTTAGTTCTAGTGTCCAAGGATTTGAGGTTTTGAGTATACAAATTAACCCAAGTAGCATCATAAATCATTTTTGAGGGATCTTATATCATTAATATAAATTATACTTACATAAAATTCCTAATAATACAAGGGGAAAACAGCCCATCCACTCAAAAGTGACCCAGGATGGCCAAGGGTAACCTTGTTTCCTTTGTATTCTGGGTGACTTGCTTGACCTGTTCAAGTCCCCATTACATAACTGATTTCTTCTTTGCATTGTACTACGTATATTGTATCAGAAACAATCGTCAATGAATTAAATAGTTGCTTTGTAAATGAGGTGATTTGAGGAGCCCAAGGAGAGACCCTAACTCATAACCAAATAGCTTATTTTAGTCATGGACAAATATAACTTTATTGTAATTCTTATGTATACAGAACATTAGATCAATTGTTATTGTATATTGTTATATACTTTAACACTATGATCTCACAAACATTATTTTCCATTAAGTTCTCTTGATTTTTAAAAATTATTTATTTATTTGAGAGACAGATAGAAACAGAGAGAGAGAATGGGCATGCCAGGACCTCCAGCCACTGCAAATGAACTGCAGACATGTGTGCCACCTTGTGAATCTAGCTTAAGTGGGTCCTGGGGAATTGAACCTGAGTCCTTTGGCTTTTCAGGCAAGTGAATTAAATGTTAAGCAATCTCCCCAGCCCTCCATTTAGTTTTAAAATTAATACTTCTTGAGCAGGTCCTCTTATGTCTGTGGCATTGGTCCTTTTTTTTTATTTTTGAGAGAGAGATTGAGACAGAGAAAGAGAAAGAGGCAGACAGAGAGAGAAAAAGAGAGAGAATGGGCACACCAGGGCCTTTTAGTTGCTGTGAAGGAACTCCAGACAATGCCCCCTTGTGGACGTGTGGGACATTGCATGCTTGCATCACTTTTGTGTCTGGCTATAGATGGGACCTGGAGATTGAAACAAGTGTTCTTAGGCTTCTCAAACCTTAACCATATGTCTGTGGCTTTGTAGTTAAGGGTTTTATAGATCATGTGAGGGTGGGTGATTATGTTGAACAGGGAAGAATCAAAGATTGGGGATGCTATAGTCTGAATGTGGTTTGTCTCTACCCAAACTCCTGCTTGATTCCCCAGTGTAGCAGCGCTGAGTGCAGGGCCTTTACAAAAGAGGAGAGAACCTGGAGAGTACACTTACCAAGAACTGATGCTGGTCTGGATGAGTGTGTTAGGTCCTGCTGGTCCGGGCTGCTACACACGAGCAAGCCTTCCTATTCCTGCCACTTTTCTTCTGCGGTCACCGGTCTAATCCTGCCACCCCTTGATGCCATCTGTCGTGTTGAGACACAGACAGGGAGTCATCCTAATAAGATGCTAGTGCCATGCTGTCTGGACTTTTCAGACAGTAGGACATGGGCCACCTAAACTCCTGTATGCTTCTTCATGAGCAGATCTGGTAATGGCAGCACAAAAAGTGCAAGATGAGTGACTTCTGTATGGTGAGCAGGAGACCGATTTGATCACCCAACTACACCCATGAGCATTCTTTCTGACAAATCATGGCCCATCTCCTGTCTGATCCTACAGGTTCCAGCCCCCTGGAATTGTTCTCAGTACTCCTTCCCATGAAATAGTCACATAGATGCAAAAGGTCAAGCCCTGAGTTTGAATATTGCAGCGTACTCTAATGTTTTCACAAACACTGGACCGTTCACTTGTCAGCCATGGTGTCTCTTCTACTTTTCCTATGTCACCCTAGTTATGATTTTGTCACACTTTGGCAGCTTTGTCTTTGAACTGAACTGGACACTGAGATCACAAATGGCCTGATAAATCTGGGCCCTCTTTGGTCAGGCATAGACTGCTCATTACTTGAAGTTTTTATATGAGTATAACCAAGATCCTTAGCTCATGCATGCTAGGTCCTGAAGATGAGTCACATGGGTATGGAAAAAACAGAGTATATGACTCATTTTCTTTAAAAGACTTCTCTGAACAATGAAGTTTATTTCAAACAGCCCTTATAATAATCAATCAATCAATCAATCAATCAATGTCAGGACTCTGGACACACCTGATAAGTGATAATCTATGAGAGGAATTAAAAGTTCAGACTGGGTGTTTTCTGAAGGGAAATGTATAGCCTCCATGACACACTAATGTCTCCTGGGGGTGTGTGTCAGTCATTAATGGGCTCTTGGATGCCTGAACAGTGTCAGACATGGGGATCTGAATAAAAGATACATTAGCTATATGAGAAAACAAGGCTATAGACGTGAAAAGAAAAATATAGAAAATGAATCCTGTGAAACTTCAAAATAAGGAAGAAACTCAGCTATATGTAGAGATGATACAGAAATGTTTGTATAGTCTTAATTTAAGGAACAACTTTCTGATATAATAACCATGAAATGAATTATTATAAGATGATCACAAACAGAAGTAAATTTTCTACTTGAAGACTGGAGAAATTACTAATCAGAAATCTTTTATACTGCATGTATTGAAAATATAATGGTACTGCTTTGTATGTGGTGTCTGCACATTTTCAGATGATTTTATACTCATCTTTTCATCTGGTTCTTATCATGCTGTGAAAATCATGATACCTACTAGGCATATTCTACAAATATTTATCTATTACTGTCTTCATATTTATGATGCATATAGATTCATTTAATCCTCACAAACCCTATACAGTGGCTCACTACTCTGACCTTTACTGACAAGCTAGTGAAACTAAGGCAGCAAGTAGGTAAATAACTTTCCTAAAGTCACATGACTTGCCAGGATTAAAAAAAAAAGTTTTGTTTGAGACATATCTCACTCTGTAGCACAGGATGGCCTCAAATCCATGGGTGAGTTTTCTGCCTCAGCCTCTTGAGTGTTGAGATTAAAGATGTAAGCCATATCACTCAGTGCTACAGCCAAGAGTTAAACTCATGTCACTAAAGTCTGTGCCCTCTTAGCATCACCCAGGTCATAAAAAATCAGACTGAGAGATGCATGAGTGATGTAGCAACCACGTGTTTACCCCACTCAGAGAAAGCACTGGACCAAAACCTGACCAGGCAACTCTTTACAGGCTGAAATGCAAATCTGATTGACTATGTCAGGTAAGTAAGTCTGTCCTTAGCATATTTACATGTATACTGTATTGTATGTGTACCCTCATGCTATTTATGTATGTATGTATGTGTGTGTAGGTATACACACACACACACACACACACACACACACATATATGATGTATGTGTGTAAATTTTCACACCATGACAGTTTTGGCCTGCATGTTCTTCATCTTCAGTATCTAAGTTCTGAAACCTAGGAGCATTCCACCTCTTCCTGCACACAGGGCAAGGTTAAATGTCATGTTTGGTGATAATGATGGTTTGTTCTGCACATAAGTAACATTGGCTTTATCTCACCATCGTGCCCATTCTGTACTATACTCACATGAAGATGAGGTGAATTCAGGAAGAGCTGATGAAGGTGTCATCACCTTTCACATGGTATAACCTCCTCAGTTGCAGACGGAAATGACAATAGAGCCTTTGGAAGTTTTTTACTTTTTTGTTTTGAAATATTTTAAATATTTAAATATTTTAGTAGACATGCAGAGATCTAGGTGTCATTCATCTTGGCATTTTTTAAATACAATTTATCTTTATTTTATTTTGATTTTTAAATTTATGTTTAGTTTAGTTTTTTTTTTTTTTTTTTTTTCCTTCCGAGGTAGGATTTCACTCTAGCTCTGGATGACCTGGAATTTGACCTGGAATTTAGTATGTAATCTCAGGGTGGCCTCGAACTCATGGCGATCCTCCTAGCTCTCCTCCTGAGTGTTGGATTAAAGGCATGCACCACCATGCCTGGCACAGTAATTTTTTTTTTTTTTTAAGGTAAGATAGCACTCTAGTCCAAGCTGACCTGGTATTCATTCTGGAGTCCCAGACTGGCCTCTAACATATATCAATTCTCAACTCTGCCTCCCCAGTGCCTAGGCTAAGAACAGCTTATTTTCATTCCTACCCACCCCGTGTTGTCCTCTTTCTCTCTTTCCCCCCCAACTTCCCTCCCAGTGTATCACATGTATCCTTTTGCCCTTCCTTTCTCCTCTTTCAGATAATTTGTTAATATTCATTTTGGGTTACAGTTCTATGTTTATAGGGTTGGTTTGCATTTTCCCCCTGTATATGCATAGATATAGCTATACACATTAAGACCCATATATCGGAGAGAATGTGTAGTTTTGGTCTTTCTGAGTTTGAGTTACTTCATTTAATATTATCCTTTACAAATTTATCCATTTTCTTAAAAAATGCATAATTTCATTAATGCACACTGCTAAACAGAATTCCACTCTGTATACGTACCACATTTTTGTTATCTGTTCATCTGTTGATGGGTACCTTGGCAGATTCCAACCCTACCTATTGTAAACAAAGCCACAATAAACACGGGTGTGCAAGTATCTAGTGGAGTATGGAGTCCTAGGGTATATGCCTAGGAGTAGCATAGATAGGTCAATACGAGTCTGGTTCCAACTTTCGAGAAACCTCCAGACTGATTCCATAATGGCTGTACTTGGTTGCACTTTTCCCAACAGTGTATGAAGGTTTTTCTTTCTCAGCATCCTCACTAGCATCTGTTGTCTGCTTCATTGATGATAGCCATTTTGTCTGGGGTAAGATGGGATCTCAAATTGGTTTTTATTTTGAGGCTTCACATTTTTAATTTATTTCATTATTTATGAGAGAAAGAGAAAGAGAGAGAGAGAGAGAGAGAGAGAGAGAGAGAGAGAGAGAGAGAGGGAGAGCGAGCACGCTAGTGCCTCTAGCCACTACAAGTAACTCCAGACGCATGTGCTACCATGTACATGTGGGCTTATGTGGGTTCTATGTGGTCAAACCTGGGTCCATACGCTTCACAAGCAAGTGCCTTAACCATTAAGTTATCTCTTCAGCTCTCAAAGTTGTTTTTATTTGCATTTCTATGATGGGAAGTGATGTTGAACATTCTTAAAGTACTTATTGGTTGTTTGAGGCTTTCCTTTTGTGAACTCTCTTTGCATTTCATTAGTTGATTTGGTGATTGGTGATTTAATTAATTAAGTTGTGTTTAGTAAACTCTGGTTATTAGCCCCTTGTCTGGAGTATAGGTGACAAAGATGGTATTTTAAAAATATTTTATTTTATTTTTAATGTATTTATGAGAAAGAGAGAGAGACAGAGGGAGAGAATAGGCACATCATGGCTTCCAGCCACTGTAAACAAACTCCAGATGCATGGGCCACCATGTGCTTCTGGCTTATGTGGGTTCTGGGGAATCAAACCTGGGTCCTTAGGCTTCTCAGGCAAGTGCCTTAACTACTAAGCTATCTCTCCAGCCCAAAGATGGATTTTTTGATATTGAGGGACACAGTCTAATTTTCCTTCCCTAGTGATCTTCTTGACTTGTAGAATTTGGCAGAAATAATGTTGTGGAATTTGTGAGATTAACATGAAAAATTCTATATGATCTGCCTGGCCCTTCTGACACACTGCTTGTGTGATGCTTCCTTTGGAAACTGACCACCTGCAGTGAGAAGCTCAAGCTACACGGGGAGACCAAGTGTCACCTTTGCATTCACAGCCTCCACTGAGCTCCCAGTAGAGTCCCCTGCAGGCAGTTCAGCTTAGCCTTCAGAAAAACAATCAAAGCTTTCCTACTGGATGTGATGCCTCTTGCACCCAGTGCTCCAGTTCCCCCCGCTTGTCCCACTATACTTCATGGTTAAGAGTTCACCTGCCCAGACCAGCATTTCCTAAATTCCTAACCCACAGAATGTGAGTCAAATAAAATAGTCATTTAAAGCCACTACATCTGGGGATATTGTTGTACAGAAATAGACAAGACTTTTAAAGTTGTTTACCCAGCAAAATACCTTCAAACTGCTCTTTTACTCCACCTCTCTAATCTTCAAGTTTTCCTGTAGGAATTTCATTTACTGCTGAGACTTTACACAGTCCTGGGTGTGCAGAAAAGTCATTTTAAAACGTCATTGTAAAATGTCATTGTAAAAGATGACTTGGGACGTTCCCTTTTTATATTGAATACATCTGTCATTTGGACACAGTTGACAGGCAAATCCTCAGACAAGGCAAAGTGAAACATGAGTTCATGTCACCAGCTGTAGGATGTCTCATCCTCTCCATGGACCTTTGGAAGACAAGAAGAGTAAGGAGGATGAAAGAGACCTCTATAGTGACACCAGGCCTCACAGGATTACACCTGGGCCTACTGTGCTGATGGGAAGTGATGGCTGGCTAAATAAGAGAGCCAAATGAGGTCCCAGTGTGACCACATAGGCAGCCTGACATTTGTGGTGCTGTAAAAAACAGGGATTTCTTTCCTGTAGACAGCCTGATCTGATTTCATCCCCAGTCTGAATTTAATAATTTTAATCATCAGTATATCACTACCTTGCATCTCCCTGAACTCATTTTTATGTCACTGCCCTCATCTACATCTCACTGCCCTCATCTGCATCTCACTGCCCTCATCTGCATCTCACTGCCCTTATCTGCATCTCACTGCCCTCATCTGCACCTCACTGCCCTCATCTGCATCTCACTATACTGATCTGCTTCTAACTATCCTCATCTGCATATCACATCCCTCATCTGCACCTCATTGCTCTCATTTTCATCTCACTGCCCTCATCTGCACCTCACTGCCCTCACTGCATCTCAGTGCCTTCATCTGCATCTCACTGCCCTCATCTTTATCTCACTGCCCTCATTTGCATCTCATTGCCTTCATCTGCATCTCACTGCCCTCACTGCATCTCAGTGCCCTCATCTGCATCTCACTGCCCTTATCTGCATCTCACTGCCCTCATCTGTATCTCACTGCCCTCATCTGCATCTCACTGCTCTCATTTTCATCTCACTGCCCTCATCTGCATCTCACTATACTGATCTGCTTCTAACTATCCTCATCTGCACCTCATTGCTCTCATTTTCATCTCACTGCCCTCATCTGCACCTCACTGCTCTCATCTGCATCTCTCTGCCCTCATCTGCATTTCACTGCACTCATCTGCCTCTCACTACCTTCATCTACAACTCACTATACTCATCTGCATTTCACTGTGCTCATCTGTGCTTGGCTTTCTGGGCCTGGGTCACCTCATTTAGTATAATCCTTTCCAGATCCATCTATTTTCCTGAAAATTTCATAACTTAATTTTTCTTTACTGCTGAGTAGAACTCCATTGTATAAATGTGCCATATTTTCATTATCCATACATCAATTAAGGGACATCTAGGCTGGTTCCATTTCCCAGCTATCGTGAATTGAGTGGCAATAAACATGGTTGAGCAAGTATCTCAAAGGAAGTGAGATGAGTCCTTAGGATATATGCCTAGGAGTGCTATAGCTGGGTCATATGGTGATCTATTTTTAGCTGTCTTAGGAACTTCCACACTGATTTCCACAATGGCTGGACCAGATTGCATTCCCACCAACAGTGTAGAAGGGTTCCTCTTTTTCCACATTCCTGCCAGCATTTATGATCATTTGTTTTCATGATGGTAGCCAATCTGATAGGAGTGAGATGGAATCTCAACAGAGTTTTAATCTGCATTTCCCTGATGACTAAGGATGTAGAACATTTTTTTAGATGCTTATATGCCATCCATATTTTTCTTTTGAGAACTCTCTATTTAGTTCCTTAGCTCATTTTTAATTGGCTTGTTTAATTTCTTATTATTTAATTTTTTGAGTTCTTTGTATATCCTATATATTAATCCTCTATCAGATGTATAGCTGGCAAAGATTTTTTTCTCATTCTGTAGGTTGCCTCTTTGCTTTATTAACACTGTCCTTTGCCATACAAAATCTTTATAATTTCATGAGTTCCCAGTAGTTAATCTGTGTTTTTATTGCCTGAGCAATTGAGGTTGTATTCAGAAAGTCTTTGCCAAGACCAGTCTGTTGAAGGGTTCCCTGACTTCTTTCTCTAGCAGTTTCAGGTCTGGTGTTAAGGTCTTTAATCCATTTGGACTTAATTCTTGTGCATGGAGAGAGAGAAGAATCTATTTTCATCCTTCTACAGATACATATCCAGTTTTCCCAACACCATTTGCTGAAGAGGCTGTCTTTTCTCCAATGAGTAATTTTGGCATTTTTATTGAATAGCAGGTGGCTATAACTACCCGGACTTACATCTGGGTCCTCTATTCTGTTCCATTGTTCTACATGTCTGCTTTTGTGCCAGTACCATGCTGTTTTTGTTACTATGGCTCTGTAGTATAGGTTAAAATCAGATATGGTGATACCACCAGCCTTACTTGTGTTGCTCAGTATTGTTTTAGATATTTGAGATTTTTTTGTGATTCCAAATGAATTTTTGGATTGTTTTTTCTATTTCCATGAAGAATTCTGTTGGAATTTTGATGGGGATTGCATTAAATGTGTATATTGCTTTTTGTAAGTTTGCCATTTTCACAATATTGATTCTTCCGATCCAGGAACAAGGGATGTTTTTCCATTTCCTAGTGTCTTCTGCAATTTCTTGCTTGAGTGTTTTAAAGTTTTCATTGAAGAGATCCTTCACTTCCTTAGATAGGTTTACTCCAAGGTTATTTATTTATTTATATATTAATGCAATTGTGAATGGAAGTGATTCTCTGATTTCACCCTCTGTGTGTTTGTTTTTAGCATATAGGAAGGCTACTGATTTCTGTGTATTTATTTTTTATACTGCTACATAGCTATAGGTGTTTATCAGCTCTAACAGTTTGCTGGTAGTGTCTTTAGGGTCCTTTATGTATAGAATCATCTCATCTACAAATAATGATAACTTGATCTCTTCCATTCCAATTTATATCCCTTTTATGCACATCTCTTGCCTTATTGTTATGGCTAAGACTTCCAGTACTATATTGAATAAAAGTAGAAAGCTGGGCATGGTGGCACACGCCTTTAATCCCAGCATTCGGGAGGCAGAGGTAGGAGGATTGCCATGAGTTCAAGGCTACCCTGAGACTACATAGTAAATTCCATGTCAGCCTGGGCCAGAGTGAGACCCTACCTCAAAAAAGAATCAAACAACAAAAATAAATAAATAAATAAAATAAATAAAGTGGGGACAGTGGAAACCCTTGTGTAGTTCCTGATTTGGAGGAAAAGCTTCTAGTTTTTCCCTATTCAGTAATATATTTAGTAATAGTAATATGTGGCTGTAGGCTTGTCATAAATTGCCTTTACTATATTGAGATATGTTCCTTCTATTCCCAATCTCTGTAGGACTTTTATCATGAAGGGATGTTGGATTTTGTCAAATGCTTTCTCTGCATCTAATGAGATGATCATGTGGTTTTTGTCCTTCAGTCCATTCATGTAATATATTACATTTATCAATTTGTGTATGTTGAACCACCCTTGCATCTCTGGGATAAAGCTTACTAAGATAGTGTCCATCCTTTGTAGAAAGGTGAGTTTCTTGGAGGCAACAAATTGAAGGATCCAGCTTTTTAACCCAGTTTGTAAACCTATGTCTTTTGGTTGGGGCAATGAGGCTGTTGATATTAAGAGATATTGAAAGGTGTGTATTTATTTTGCCATTTTTTGTAGTTCTTCTGGTTTTACCTTTGCTGTCTTATATTAACTAGTATTTGAATATTTTTTTTCCAGGTTCCTTATATATGTGCTTTTCTTTCTCTTTAGCATGGATTATTTTTTCAAGTATTTTCTGTTGAGTTGGTTTTGTCTTCAAATATTCCTTTAGCCTGCTTTTGTTGTGGCATGTCCTGATTTCTCCATCTGTCTGAATGGATAGCTTTGCAGGATAAAGTAACCTTGGTTGACAGTTGTTATCTTTCACAACATAGATTACATCACTCCAAGCCCTTCTGGCTTTCAAAGTTTGTGTTGAGTAATATGCTATGATCCTGCTGGTCTTGCCTTTGTATATAACTTGATTTTTCTCTCTAACTGCTTTCAATATATTTTCTTTGGTTTGTATGTTTGGTAGTTTAATTATAATATGGTGTGGAGATGTTCTTTCCAGGTTTTGTCTGTTTAGTGTTCTAAAGGATTCCTGTATATGCATTACCATCTCTTTCCCAATTTGGGGGAAGTCTTCTTCTATGATTTTGTTGAAAATGCCTACTGTGCCTTTGGAGTGAAATTCTTCTCTTTTTACTATACCCTGAATTCTTATGTTTAATCTTGTCATAGTGTCCTGAATATCTTGAAATTCCCATTCATACTTTCCTATTAGTTTGTCTTCCTCTTTTGTTGGACTGTATTAGATCTGCTGCCCAGACTTCTAATTTAGATATTTATTCTGTTCTCTCCTTAATCCATTCTACTGGTGAGATTTTCTACAGAGTTTTTTATTTCATTAACTGTGTTCTTCTTTGCTAATAATTCTGACTGGCTTTTTATTATTATTTCTATTTCTTTATTTATGTCTTGTATTGACCTCTTTACTTCATTAAATTGATTTCCTCTGTCTTCTTTGATTCCTTGGAGTTCCTCTTTGATTTCTTCTTTGACTTCTTTGAGCATATTTAGAATCATTCTTTTGAAATCTTTCTCGGGCATTTCCTCTAACTCATTCTCACTATAGGTCATTTATGATGCATTAATTCTTTTTGGATTTATGTTGTCCTGATTTTTGGTGTCTCTTGTGTTATAATGTATATATTTTTACATCTTGGTTTAATTTAATGCTTGGATTTTCTAATTAGCTGCAGCATTATTAGCTGTGTGAATCTATCTGATGTTATATATCTTCAGGGTAGGAGTTTAAGGTGTTAAGTGTGGCTCTGAAGACTCTCAGAGTATCTACAAAAGTGACCCTTGATGTTGGGTTTGCCTGCTATGAGAGTATTCAAGTAGGCTGAGTGGAACAAAATACAGGCAGATTCTAAAATTTAACTAAACAATGTGCACATTCAATGACAAACAGCACAGAGTTTTTATGCAAGAGTAGGTATTATGACAACTATATCCGCTAACAAAGTGACTGTCCCTTAGGGTGTGTGTTGCCCCACATGCTTCATCCTGTCAACTAGGAGGTTAAGATTTCTGATCTGTTGAGGGTTCCAAGTCAGCTTGTGAACACATGAGACACTTCCCTAATGAACAACAGAAGAGGAAAGAAAGCCAGTATAAATCAAGAAGCAACAAAAAACAAGGCCAAAATATAGCTTATTTAAGAATGGCAAATCCGACCATGCATCAGATTTAATGTATAATTTATCCTTATATGGAAAGTACAATTAGCACTTCTGGTTCAGGCCTATATACCAGACTTATTTGGCAGGTACTGACCTGGTGTAATCCTGGTTACCTTTTGGGAGATTTTAGTCTCAGTTATGTTGCCCTCCTGCTTGGGTCCCTCTTTGGTGCACAGAGGGTTCAAGTAGGCTGGCTGGGTTATTGGATCACTGTTCTGCTTGCTGGTGCTGGGTGCTGGGAGCTCCTTTCCCCTGGTCTCTGGTGCTTGCTGGTGCTTATGCTGGTGGTGGGGGAGGGGAGGCCGTGGATGGTGGTTCCAGTTCTCCCACTGGTCCATGTGATCCTCTACCTCATGATCTGCTCCTCCATTGTTCGCTGAGGTTCTCCCTTCACATTTCTTGAGTTTGTGAAGGGCTACTGTGAGTGGAAAATCCCTTCACTTGGCCATTCCTGCAGCTCAAACTGAGCCTTGCAGCTGTGGCCCTGCTGACCTGGTGCTGCCACTGCTGGAGCCACTTCTACATGCCTCTGTGGGCTCTGGATTCTCTGGATCTCTCTACTTCTCTGCTGCCATTGGTAACTTCCTATACACCTCACTTGTTAGTAGAAGAGTGTATTTTGCTGTTTATTTTGTGGCTTTTTCTCCCCTAGGTTTCTTTGGCATGGTTCCTACACTTCCATCTTAACTGGAACTCACTGTAGTCATCTTCATCTCACTGCCCTCATCTGCATCTCACTGCCCTCATCTGCATCTCACTGCTCTCATCTGAATCTCACTGCTCTTATCTGAATCTCACTGCCCTCATCTTCATCTCACTGCCCTCATCTGCATCTCACTGCCCTCATCTGCACCTCACTGCCCTCATCTGCATCTCACTGCTCTCATCTTCATCTCACTTCTATCATCTTCATCTCATTGCCCTCATCTTCATCTCACTGCTCTCATCTGCATCTCACTGCCCTCATCTGCATCTCACTGCTCTCATCTGCATCTCACTGCCCTCATCTGCATCTCACTGCTCTTATCTGAATCTCACTGCCCTCATCTGCATCTCACTGCCCTCATCTTCATCTCACTGCCCTCATCTGCATCTCACTGCTCTCATCTGAATCTCACTGCTCTTATCTGAATCTCACTGCCCTCATCTGCATCTCACTGCCCTCATCTTCATCTCACTGCCCTCATCTTCATCTCACTGCCCTCATCTGCATCTCACTGCCCTCATTTGCATCTCAATGCCCTCATCTGCATCTCACTGCTCTCATCTTCATCTCACTGCCCTCATCTGCATCTCACTGCCCTCATCTTCATCTCACTGCTCTCATCTGCATCTCACTGCCCTCATCTGCATCTCACTGCTCTCATCTGCATCTCACTGCCCTCATCTGCATCTCACTGCTCTTATCTGAATCTCACTGCCCTCATCTGCATCTCACTGCCCTCATCTGCATCTCACTGCCCTCATCTTCATCTCACTGCCCTCATCTGCATCTCATTGCCCTCATTTGCATCTCAATGCCCTGATCTGCATCTCACTGCCCTCATCTGCATCTCACTGCTCTCATCTGCATCTCACTGCCCTCATCTTCATCTCACTGCTCTCATCTGAATCTCACTGCCCTCATCTGCATCTCACTGCCCTCATCTTCATCTCACTGCCCTCATCTGCATCTCACTGCCCTCATCTGCATCTCACTGCTCTTATCTGAATCTCACTGCCCTCATCTGCATCTCACTGCCCTCATCTTCATCTCACTGCCCTCATCTGCACCTCACTGCCCTCATCTGCATCTCAATGCCCTCATGTGCATCTCACTGCCCTCATTTGCATCTCAGTGCCCTCATGTGCATCTCACTGCCCTCATGTGCATCTCATTGCCCTCATTTGCATCTCAATGCCCTCATGTGCATCTCATTGCCCTCATGTGCATCTCAATGCCCTCATGTGCATCTCACTGCCCTCATCTGCATCTCACTGTCCACATCTGCATCTCACTGCCCTCATCTGCTTCTTACTGGCCTCATCTGCAATTCACTACTCTCATCCAAACCTCATTACCCTCATCTGCATCTTACTTAACATCTCATCTGCATACCTCTGCTGTCCTCTTCTGCACCTCCTCACCCTCTTCATCTACATTATACTAGAAGTTGATGCAAGTAGTTGAGCACAGGAAATGAAGAAAATACCTCTTTCTTCAAAAGCCATTGTTTTTTTCTCTCACTATTTCCTTCCTCGTGTTTTCTATCATTTAATTTCTCTTCCTTGTCTTTCCTTGACATATTAGGCAGATCCCATTGCTTTTTAACTACTTTGCAAGAATGTAGTCATTTTCATATATTAAACAGGACAATTCTTATTTTTTTTCAATTTTTGTTAACATTTTCCATGGTTATAAAAAATGTCCTATGGTAATACCCTCCCTCCCCCCGCACTTTCCCCTTTGAAATTCCATTCTCCATCATATCCCCTCCCCATCTTAATCAGTCTCTCTTTTATTTTTATTTATTTATTTATTTATTTTGGTTTTTTGAGGTAGGCTCTCACTCTAGCCCAGGCTGACCTGAAATTCACTATGTAGTCTCAGGGTGGCCTCGAACTCATGGCGATCCTCCTACCTCTGCCTCCCAAGTGCTGGGATTAAAGGCATGCGCCACCATGCCCGGCTTTTATTTATTCATTTATTTATTTATATTTTTGGTTACAGAATTTCATTTATTTATTTACTTTTTTGGTTTTTCGAGGTAGTGTCTCACTCTGGCCCAAGCTGACCTGGAATTAACTCTAGTCTCAGGGTGGCCTTGAACTCATGGCAATCCTCCTGCCTCTGCCTCCCAAGTGCTGGGACTAAAAGCTTGCGCCACCACGCCCGGCTATCTCTTTTAATTTTATGTCATGATCTTTTCCTCTTCTTATGATGGTCTTGTGTAGGTAGTGTCAGGCATGGTGAGGTCATGGATATGCAGGGCATTTTGTGTCTGGAGGAGCATTTTGTAAGGAGTCCTACCCTTCTTTTGGCTCTTACATTCTTTTGGCCACCTCTTCTGCATTAGACCCTGCGATGTTATTCAGTACTCCAGTCACTTCTTTCCAGCACTATGATACCTTCTGAGTCATCCCAAGGTCACTGCCATCTGAAAAGAGAAGATCCTCTACCCAAAGTGAGAATAGCATTAATATAAGGGTATAAATATTAAGAGAAGTGCTTACTGGGCAGTTTGATAAACATAGTATATACACTTATCCAGACATCAGCAGATGTTACACCCCTAGGGCTCATGACTACTCCTATTTTAAGTTTTCAGTATTAGGGATGTATTCCTCACCCCATGGATTGGCCTCCAGTCCAATTGGAGGGCGGTTTAAACAGGACAATTCTTTTTTTGTGTTTGTATAAATTGTTAAGCTCATGTTTAAGTAGAAGTTTCCTTACTTTCTTCCTGAACTCTTGTCCAGATGCCCAGATCGGGGACCATAGTGTCTCTTCTCATTCTTCCCTCACTTTCTCCATTTCTTACTCCATGTTTCTCTAAGGTCAAAGGTGTAAGGAAGAAGAGAATTCAGGGGTAGACACTGAGAGACTGAGGAAGGGAAGGGCATTTATAGCAAGGTTGATGCAGCAGCTGTACACCTGGCTGGAGCAAGTCCAGTTTCCCCATATTAGCAGGTTGTTCTCATGGTCCTTCTGCTCAGCACCTAGCCCTTCCACCACCATGGGGACTAAGGCAAGTGCCATTTTCATAATGGCTCCTTTTTAAAATCTCTACCTCTCTGGGGTTAGCAGCAGGCACTCACTTCTATTGCACCAAATCTTACCATTACCTTGAGATTCTCTTTCATCTAAACTATGCCATTTGGGGATCAGGAATTAATGTGTACTTGCCAAGCCCAACACTCCTCTTCCGCTAATTTGGGTCTTCTCCTTGCCATCCTGGATTTGATGCCAGTCCTATGTGCCTATAGTCAACCAATTACTAAAGAGGTCCCATCTTTTTGTCCATTTGCACTCCCAAATTCAAGTTTTCTGCTGCCATAACACCTAGGACTCTGATTGATTCCTTACTTTATGAGGTCTGTGCTTCAAAAACAGAGCAAATGTCCCACTAGTGCATAGGCCTTCAGCCTCCTCTTCTTCTTCCAATCATATAATAGTCTCTTGAAGCCCCTTCCCTAACCTCTTGTTTGAGAAAAACCAAATGCTTCCTCTGTGATTCTAGTGTTCTTTCCCAGAGGCTAAATGACATTTTCTGTTATCTGTCAGAATGTATTACACATGATTTTCCTTACCTTAGTCCAAATTCTAGAGTAAGAACAAGACACCCACAGTCATGAGCTGTGTTGAACATATAGGTGGAGTTGTGTAGTAAGTGTAAATGGAGGAGGCAGGAATGCTTCCAGGAACCTGTAATGATGAGATTTCCTCAGGAGGGGAGCAAATAAATTCCATGCAGTATCCGTGGAACAAGCTTAGTAACGCAAAGTTTTGGGGAGACTGTAAAACAAAGTACAGGGCCAGTTGTGTCTGTTGTAGGGAGGAGGTGGTGCAGATTGTAGAGACCATAATGGGAGATGCAACAGGGGTGTGGAGCAACTGAAGACTTTCCTAGAGAAGATATGGCATCAATTTCTACTCTGAAGGGGTCTAGGAAGAGAAGAGTTGGGATCCAGCCTGGCCAGGATCTTTATTGACCACAGAATCCAGAACTATGATGAGGAAGAAACTTTGTCCAGGGCCTGAGGTGATCCCACTTGTCTCTGAAATTTGACGTTTTATATCCTCCTCAGGTCATCTGTCTTGTACATGCTGATTGCTTCACCTGCTATGTCTTTTCCGAGATGGGCGGCAAAGACCAGGGCAATGTGTTCTGTGGTGGTTGGACAGCATCATATGCAGTGTGCTTGGATCTACCTCAGGCTGAGTATGTGAAAATGTTCTATAAAATCCCAGATGTAGAAAATGTGAGAAACTCTTACTTTTAAGCAAATATTGTTGATCTAACTTGTTTGGCAATCATGGACTACCTGTGACATTGTTTTCTGGAATTATTTAAAGCTATAATCCCACTTACCTCTTCACAGGAGACATTCTTCTTTTGTTTCCAAAATGACAGTTGGCTGGAAGGAGATTAACTCATGCTAAGCTGTTTGTTTGTTACCAGAAGAGATAACTCTGAATCACCCCTAATCTTAGAAATCAAGTAATGTTCCAGGTTATATTCAAATAAATAAGTTTATTTCAGATTCAAAATATTGGTTTATGTAATTTTGAATTATATTACTGTGATGGTTGACCTTCCTTGCCAACTTGACAGGAATCACCATAGAAACACACCCTTGAGTGTGTCCATGAGGGAGTTTGCAGAAAGTTTTCACTGAGTGGAGAAGACCCACCTGAATTATGACAGTATCATTCTATGGGCTGGGGTTGCAGAGGGAATGAAAGAAGAGAATGAGCTGAGCTCTAGCGCTCTTCCTGCTTCCAGGCTGCAGACAGTGTGGGCAGCAGCCCTGCACGCTTGCTGCCATGCTTTCCCATCATGATGGAAGGGAACCCTCAAACCCTTCTGTCCTTAAGTTGCTTTTGTCAGGTATTTTGTCATAGCAATGAGACAAGTAACTGATACAATTATGAATTATATAGCTATGCAGGCCATTGGAGAGTGCCACATATTTTGCATTCTTGTATAGACTTTTATTCTGATTATTTGAAATTTTGAGCTTTCATCATATTGGCAGGCTAGCAAGTGAAAGAATCTTGGTCTTACTAGGGTTTGTAGCATCACAGCTAACATCTACAAAGGTTATGAAAAGCCCCGCGGTGGGGCATTCTTAGGAAAATGGCAGCAAATAAGAGCTGATGAAGTCACCAACTATCAGTACCCTTACCCAAGTCTCCAGACAATTTAAAAGATGCTTTGTGCTCCCTCTAGATCATGTTTGGTGTCCAAATCTTGGACTGTAGTTCACTACTATCTGATTCCCCAAGGCATTCTTATTGCCATTTATTTCATTTCCCAAGTCTGTCCTGAGTGGATGGAGGACATGAGTTTTTCCTACTTTAAGGATTCTCTGAAACTTGAGTACTTTCCCTGGCCCTTCCTCTCTGTAGCAGGGGCCTTGGCCCCCTTCACTCCCCTTCTGCTGTACTTAGCACTTCTATCAATAATACAGCTCCCACTAAACTCCCTGTGTGACATGATCTATAACTACTTTTATTTTAATATTATACATATATTACCTTAATAATATTATATTGATTAAATTTAAAATTAAATTATATACCTTCAGGATTTGCATGCAAGTGTACTTAATCACTGAGCCATTTGCCTAGCCCTACAAATATCCTTTGTTGACAAACACAAACACTGTTATTGTGATACAAGCACAAGTAACCCACTTACCCAGTCACATGGAAGTATTGAGGATTGCATATCACAATGCACAACTAATACCTCAATTCTTCTGCTGCTTCAAGAGGCTTAAAAGCAGCTTTAACTTGTTAATGTCCTTAGCTCAATATGAAGCATAATGCAGTTAGCTTCAGGTTTCTAGGATGAACTTCCAAAGCAGGCATAGTTATGGAGGAAGGGATTTATTTGAAAATTACTGATCCATGGGAAGTTCTTTGGTGGCAAAAAAGAGACCAACCACCAGCACAGGAAAGCACACCTCAGGAACTCCAGGAAAGCTCCATCACTTTGCATATCTTTAGATTGGAATTCCAAATTGACCCCTACACCTTAGAGCAGGACTCCAGGATCCACCCAGTGACAAATTCTCCAGCCAGGCAGCTTTAATAAAATCCTGAATATATTGGGAGGCATCCATTCAAACTGCCACATTTTCCCTCCAATAGTTTCATAACCATCTACATTATAAATTGTATTCAGTTCAACTTTAAAGGTCCCTATAGTCTTATCTGAGAGATTTAAGATTGTTAACTGTGAGTATTGTAAAATCAAAACAAGTTATATGCTTTCATATAAAGGCGCAGAGTAAACATGTTTAACTTTTATAACGTATAGCAATGAGAGACTGGAACAATGTAATTTAAATAACCATGAAGCAAACATCAAACATTTGTAGTTCAAGTCTAATATAACCATTGACTGACAGTCTCCAGATTTTCTAGTTCAACCTCTCAAACTGGTCTGAATACCCAGGGTAAACTTCTATCCCAAGACAACAGCTTTCATAGTAGCCCTGGCATATTCCTGGCATATACGAAGCATCTTCAGGTCTCCATGTAAACCACTGTCTTTAAATGGCTTTGCTAGCCTATCAGGGTCATCATGCACTGCCTCATAGTGCATCACAGCAATGGCTACTAGAACCTTGTTTACTCTACCCCCTCTTTGGTAGTTTGATTCAGGTGCTCCCAATAAACAAGTTTTCTGAATGGTAGGTCCCCAGCTGATGGCAATTTTGGGATTATAGCCTCCTAGAGACAGTATATTGTTGGGGGTGGAGTTATGGGTATTATAGCCAGCTTACTCTTGCCAGTGTTTGACACAATCTTCAGTTGATGTTGTCCATCTGATGTTGTCCAGGAGGTAATGTCCCCCCTCTGCTCATGCCATCATTTTCCCTGTCATCAAGGGGCTTCCCCTTGAGTCTATATACCAAAATAAACCCTTCCTTCCCCAAGCTGCTTTTGGTTGGGTGTTTTCTGGTAGCAATGAAAAGCTGACTGCGATACCCTCCATTCATTTTTCATACTTCCATAATCAATACCAGGTGTGTAGGATGTAGCCATATTTTTTTTTTTTTTTTTTTTTTTTTTTGGTTTTTCAAGGTAGGGTCTCACTCTGGGTCAGGCTGACCTGGAATTCACTATGTAGTCTCAGGGTGGCCTCGAACTCACGGCGATCCTCCTACCTCTGCCTCCCGAATGCTGGGATTAAAGGCGTGCGCCACCACGCCCGACTTGTAGCCATATTTTTAATTCAGGAATGAAATAAACCATAACCTTGAAGATCAGTTTCCTTCTCTAGTCTACTCTTTTCCAAAAGTGATTGCATGTCTATCATAGTTTTCTCTCAGGTATCCTTTCCACTGTTTCAGTGTAAAGTAGTTGGGCCATCTTTCTTCTAAATGCTATATATTTGACAATAGCAACTTCAGCAATCAAGTCTCTGTGCCAGTAATTTTAAACTTGCTTGAGTTTTTCCAACTTAAATCTTAAATCTCTGTCAGTCCTATATCTTTAGCTAAACATACCAGTCCATTACAAATTTAACAGTGATCAAGCTTTCTAGGCACCAAAGTGTAGCCAGCCCTTGTGCCAGTAGCCAGTTACAATAAGGTTTTTTGCAGTCTTTCCTTCCCCTTAAAAAGTTTATAAGCCAAGCATCCAAATATAGTTCTCTCTGCACTTAGCATTTTCAAACTCTAATCAGAATAGTCCATAAAAATTGGCTCACCTCTCTACCTGGTGTCTTCAGTTGCAAGCACCAAGTTTCCCATTCCTCCAGCACATAAGTTCCTAAAGTCCAAAATCCACATGTCCAGATTTACTTCATCACACTGCACTGTTTTTTTTTTTTTTCCAATGTAGGGTTTCACTCTAGCCCAGGCTGACCTGGAATTCACTATGGAGTCTCAGGCTGGCCTCAAACTGACGGTGATCTACCTACCTCTGCCTTCCAAGTGCTGGGATTAAAGTTGTGTGCTACCATGCCCAGCCACACTGCACTCTTGGTACAAATTCTATAGCAGTCAGAGTCAGGTTGCTGAGATAAACTTCAAAACCAAGCACAGTTGTGAAGGAAGGGATTTATTTGAAAACTGTAGATCCAGGGTTGGTTCCATAATGGCGAAATAGAAAACACTCACTGCCAGCACAGGCAAGCACGCTGTAGGAACTCCAAGCAAAGCTCCACATTTAGCATATCTTTAGACTGAAATTTCAAATCCAGCCCTGCATATTATGGCTTGTCCCCAGGATCATCTCAATGACAGTTCTTCCAGCTAGGTGGCTGAAGATTTAGATTACAAGCTTTAATAAAATCTTGAATATATTGTGGGACATCCATTCAAACTACCAGACATAATGAAGTTATTAATAAAATACAAATATGCAGCTGCATAAAATGTGCATTTACAGTACTGCTCATGTATCTCAGATACTGAGACTTCTTTTTATATGAACAATTGTGATACTAGAAACACAGTCCTTATTTACATAATCAACATATTTACTCACCTTTTCACTATTCTGGGATAACTAATGTCTTATTAATAGGTGTCTATTCTACCACTGTACTTGTTCATTATGATTATCAGTTTGATTGTAGAAGAAATGCCTAGGGCTATAGTGAGGCTTTTCTTCCATGTGTCTATGCAGTGATCCCAGAGAGGATTACCTAAGGGGATAAAAATCTCCTCTGAATAGAGGTAGCCCATCCCATGGGCTGGGATCTCAGATGAAATTAAGCAGAAATATCAGTTGTACTCTGGTATTTTCCCTTTTCTGCTTCTTGGTTGTAACCATGGACATACCTTTTCCACCATGAAAGGTGGAATGTCAAACTGTGAGCCAAATTAGACATTTCTTTCTTAATCTGCTTTTAGTCAGATATTTGGTCACAGTGACAAGAAAAGTGACTATACAGTCACTATTACAACACAAGCTTGGACAAAGAAATTATGATCTAGCATTGGGCTGTTAAGGTAAAGTGATATAAGCTCCTCATTTCAAATACCACTGAAATATACCTTCAAAGAGAAATATAAAATAAAAGCATGGATTGAAAGCTTGAACCTCAGATGCATGTCCATGGAATCTCTAATGCCTATAACAGCCAGTTGTGTGAGGATGAGTTCTGAGTCCTTAGAGCTGAGCACGAACTCTGCCTCATCCTGCACATCTGTGGAATAGCAGTTGTATTTTGTCTTCTGTGTTAGTATCCTAATACTTCTATAACACATGACTATAAGTTGGGTGTCTTTGAACAAAAGAAATTCACTATATTACAACACTGGAGGTTAAAGTCTAAAGTTAAGACACAGGTAGGGCTTTGCTCCCTTCAAAGGGGCTGGTGGAGAACTGTGGTAGGCCTCTTTCCTAGTTTCTGGAGGCCTTGACATTCCATGACTTGTGGGTGCATTGCTCCAGGACTGTCTTCCCATGACATTCTTCCTGTGCCTTTACACTTTGCTTTGTGTATGTCTGTCTTTGTGTCCAAATTTACCCCTTTTACCAGAAGCACAGAGTCATATCGAAATTAAACTATGGTAATGATTTTATTTTACCTTGAATACCTGTATAACTTAAAATATCATATTCTCAAGGGTTAGGATAAACTTTGAGAACTTCAAACTATCCTTGGGGAAGAATTATGCCATTCAACCCTTAGCACTATGTTTTAGTATTCTGAACATTAGAGATGGTGGATCTGAACTGTGGTGGTTATTTTAGGAGCTCAGTGAGTCCTAGTGTTTTCATAACAGGGTGACTCATGATCCACAGACACGTTTCTTGCTCATATCTACATCTAGCATACCAATTGTAGATTAGGATTTCTATTACTACAATGTGTCAATGAGAGGAAGTTCCTTTGCTGCAGATCCAGTTCTACCAAAATGCTTATGAATATTTAAGACTGCTTGTGCCCTGTTTATTTATTTAATGCTAGCTTTCAGAAATCATGTCAGACTAGAGTGTGTGCTTGTTGGGTCACTCAAGGTTCTTCTCCATCCTCTACCAGCTCATATGCATAGGCCATTCTTGTGCCCCCTAACCATTCTGGGTCCAGTCTATAGTTTTCTTTTCATGAAAAGGGGGGCAGGGGCTATTATATATATTTTTCTTTGCTTTTACTTTCTGTTTAAGTTGCATTCCAAGAGGATGGAGCTTGACTTGCTTGACTTTCCCACAAATGAAGAAAATTAATTCCAAGTTAGAGGCAGCAATGATGCGGACTGTCTCAGAGAAAGCACTTCATCATGAAGGATCTGCATATAAATTATTGTGTACAAAGCCATCTGTGTCCGAAGACATCAAAAGATTCTGTGCTTTCATGCTCAGTGCTCATATTCTGTGTAAACTACTACTTAAGGAGGATATGGACAATGATCTTTGCTTTTCAGACATAAAAGTTTTCATTGCAGAATCGAACACCCATTAGAATAAGGCATGGTGGTCAGGTCATGTGAACAGCTGAGGGTTTTTATGTGGCATGGGGCCGTGACAGCTATATGAAGTGCCCTATCAGGTAGATACACAACTGACACAGGAGCGCTGAGCTATCTCTTTTTCTCCAAGGGCAGCCATATATCTTGGGAATCCAGAGCCAAATTATATTTGACATTTCATTTAAAGCCTGAGACATGTTGATGTTCAACCGGAGTGCAAGCTGAGGGCTGCTCAGTTTGATAGAGAGGAGGCTTCTATTTCTATCCCACCTGCATGGGTGATAGACAAGTCCTGAGAGGTCTTCCTTCTTTTACCCAGATGAAAATCACTGAGAGCTCTCCGCAGAAATGACACAAGTTCAACATTATTTTCTGTCTGACATTATGAAGACAGCACATCTGGAGTTATTGGAAGCTGCATCATAGATGATATTTTTTATTATGCAGGGGTTAAGACAGCTATATTTACAGGGAGTACAATCCAGATTGTAGAGACATGGGGTGCTTTGGTCGATGTATAAATAGACAATACATGAGCTTGAGCTTGGCACCCACAAAGATACAGTAAGTGGGCGATGCAGAGTCTGAGCACACCGCTGTTAACTTACCAGCAGTGATTCCCTGTCCTTTTTCCTCTTTCTCTGAGAATTTTATATCTGTCCATGTGGATTAGGGAAGGAGGGCAGGGAGAAAAAAAGGGCAAACAAAGAAGGCTTGTTTATTCTAGTGTTTTTTTGGACAGTGTGGAACTGTTACTGCCTAAAGATAAGATAAAATTAGATTTATTATGTTAGCATACTACAGTTGGAAGATACTTTCCTTATCATTGTGATGAAATACCTGACAAGAAGCAATGTAAGAGACGGAAGGATTTAATTTGGGCCATGGTTCAGGGGGTGCAGTTCATCTTGGCAAGGAAGGCATGAAAGCAAGAGTGTGAGGTGCTTGCTCACATCTCCATGGACCAGGAAGTAGAAAAAGGACAGGAAGAAGGGCTGGGCAATAAGCCTTAAGGTCCATTCCCAGGCATACACTTCCTCATTATAAGCTTCACCCACCAAAGGTGCCACAACCTTTTCAAATAGCACCACCAGATGATCTCCAAGTGTAAATAACAAAAGCCTGTGATGGCCACTTCACGTTCACACCATTGTGTATTTGTAATTCATGTAATTTATTGACAAAAGGATGAGAGACAATAAAGTTTTTAATTTAGGGAATAAATGGTCAGGAATAAATATTTGGAGATAACCCATAATCTGAAGTGATTCATTTACCTTTTGTCTTATGAAATTACAAAAGTAGACCATCTTGTACTAAGTCATTATCATATTTTGTTGTAAATTTTGCGACAGCAGTCAAGAAGTAGGAATGCTGGTCCTTGCTCTCATTCTGCACAGAGTAAAAAGAGTGTTACTCCCAAGATGGTTGATGAAGCCTGGTAGTACTCACCTGTCTTCATTCCCAGTGTCTGCTTCCATTTGCCAAGTTGCAGGAAGTCATGACAAGGTGGAGAATTTGCTTCTCTTTTCCAGATGGGTGCAGATCCTGAGGAGAGAATCAGCCCATCACACCTCAACAGGGCTCCAGCTAAAACCAAGAGTAATTGGGGACAATGAGCAAGAGTGCTGCTTTCTTGGTGAACCTGGTACCAGCACAAGGGTGAAGGAGATAGACACAGAGAATACTCAACTCCTACCAAGCCAGAGATCCAGAGACAGAGAAGCTCCCAAGACCTCATTACTGAAGTAGAACCTAAAACAAACCCAATATGGCTCAGAGAAATTTGTAGAAGAGGGGTCAGAATGATTGTTAGAGCTACAAGTTGGGTCATTATGCACAGAGGCCCTGCCTGTTACCTATGGGCTAACCCCACAATGCATGACCAATATTCCCCAATGAGGAGGGTCCCTGTGTAGGTGGCAAGACAGGGAGGGGGCTAACAATGGTACCAACATGACTGTATACACACTGTGTACATAACTCACAGTGCCTGACACTACCTACACAAGACCATTATAATGAAAAGAAAAGATCATGGGCTGGAGAGATGGCTTAGTGGCTAAGTGCTTGCCTGTGAAGGCTAAGGACTCCAGTTTGAGGCTTGATTCCCCAGGACCCACGTTAGCCAGATGCACCAGGGGGCACACACATCTGGAGTTCGTTTGCAGTGGCTGGAAGCCCTGGCACGCCCATTCTCTCTCTATCTATCTGCCTCTCTCTCTCTCTGTCACTCTCAAATAAATCAATAAAAATGAACTAAAAATATTAAAAAAAGAAAAGATTATGACATCAAAATAAAAGACTGATTGAGGAGGGGAGGGGATATGATAGAGAGTGGAGTTTCAAAAGGGAAAGTGGAGAGGGAATTACCATGAGATATTGTTTACAGTTATGGAAGTTGTCAATAAAAAAAGAAAACACTGGGTTTTCTAGACATTTCAATAAAATCTTCTTTAAAAAAAGATTTTAATTTTATTTATTTATTAGAGACAGAGAAAGAGGGAGAGATAGACAATGAGAGAGTGTGACAATGGGCACACTAGGGCCTCTAGTTACTGCAAATGATCTCCATTTGCTTGAGCCACCATGTGCATGTGATTTACGTGGGACTTGGAGAATGAAACCTGGGTCCTTAGGCTTTGCAGGCAGACACCTTAACTGCTAAGCAATCTCTCTGGCCCTCAATGAAATCTTTTCACTGTTATATTTTGATATGGAATGAGGTTCATGTGTCTCCATTTGTTTTTAACTCCAGAATTTTATTTATCTAACTTATTTTTCTTGAAACCTAATATTGTTAGAACCAGAATGACTCCATCGTTGAACTCTGACCCAACCACCCCTCCCAATTATCACATTCTGGGAACCAGGACTGGCCATCCTCATTGTCACTTTCTGGGAATGGACCTCACCACCTGTCTGACTATCTCTTCCCTGAAGTGGCCCAAGCTCTGAGGCAAGGTAGACCACCATTCAGCCAAAGAATTCTAGTGGTTCTCACCACACTATAAGTATCTCATAGTCTTTAAGGCAGGCAGATTTTTGACCTGTCTGGTCAGAGCCCTTCTCAGGATATGCCAAATAATGTCTGCTGTTGAGCCAGACCTTCCTTCTCACTTCTTTCTCTGCTTTTTCTAACAAATATATTACATTATTTAAAGGTCAAACCAATACAAACTATATGCACATAAATGTCTTTTATTTATCACTTCCCTTTCATCAACTTCTTATATAATTTAATAGTTCTCTTGTAATTCTAGTTTTATTCCCATATGCTTTCTATCTATCATCTGTCATTTATCTTTATCTATCTATCTATCCATCCATCTATCGTCTATGCATCTATCTACCATCTACCACCTATCATTTCTCTATACCTGGCGTATCTCTCTCTCTCTCTCATCTACTTATCATTTCTTTGTCTTAATTTATCTGTATATCCATCTATTTATCTGTCTATCTCATCTATCTCTCATCTACTATCCAGCATGTATCAACCATCGTCTCTTATCTGTCTCTCCTTTATGTTATCTTGCTCTTTGTTATTCATGATGTTTACTGGTATGCTTTCATGTCAGTGCACAGTCATTAGCCTCACTGTTGTTCATCTCTGCCGAGGACTCCATGGTGGCGTTCAGTAGGTATTTACTCTGTCCTTTATTGCTGGGGTTTTCCCCACTGCTGTCTTAATGCAAGGAGCAGTCAGACGTAAATACCACAGACATGCACAGGTGGGCTTGTGGGACAGGGTCTGAGAAGTGGAGTACAAGAGGAAAGCAATGTGGAACCAGCAACAATAGTATCTGATCTGAATATTGTAAACATAGATCATGAGACTCTATGTGAACAACATTTCCTGTTTCATTGGCATTTTTTAAGTGTATGCATGATATTGAAAATCTTGTAATTTTTTTTTCACTTCTTTGTAGTTGTTGGTCTTTTGAGACAATGTTTCATTATAAAGCTCAGGCTGCAGTTGAACTCACAAGTCTTCTGCCCAAGTGCTGGCATTGCGGGTGTGACCCACCACACCTAGCTCGTGCTTTTGTCAGGTTGTCCGGATTTTCCTTGTAGATTTCCAGGACCTCTCATTCTTGTGGGGTGTTTTCTCCTTCCTACCTGCCATTTCTCTTGACTTTGCCAGCAAGATATTTTCCTGTACAGATGTTTTGTTTTGTGTGTTCAAATTCATTAATCTTTTCTCTTCCCACATCTAGGTTTTGAGTGATAGAAGTGCTCTACATTTTTAAAGGGGAGTACTATTTCTTCCTGGTTTTCTAAATTATTTCATGCTTGTTTAGGAATTTTATTTGCTTAACTACTTCTTTTCAGTGATGCTTTTCACGACCATGACTGAAGTAGTCCACACCCTGCTATTTGTCATGTGCACTGTACCCTATTTAATACTATATTTGCTTCTATTTTAGCCTCTCTGCACTCTCTTTCTGTGTACCTTTGAAACAATACTTCTCTGCTAAGACTACAAGAGCTCTGTTTACATTGATGATAGCAATGACAGCAGAGCCAGTGTGTGCCTGGCCACTCTGGCATTTCTGTAACATTTGTTTCCGGCATTGCTACTGACAGACTTTGCACTGTGCTTTTTTTTGTCCATACCTATATGACATTCATAATGAATGGGAAACCTCCTGAGGGCAGGAGTCATATTTTATTTTTCCATGTTCCTTTCAGCTTCTGAAAAGTCCCCTGCCCTGTGGCCCATCCCAGACTTTGGCTATATGATACATTTCCATGTATATGAAAGTGTTCTCTCTGGGTTCTTTTAGTATTCTGAAAAATTAGCTGCCACCACTGCATTGCCTAGAAAAAAAAAAATCTCATTATAAAAAGTTTCAGTGTGGTTTGTCAGAGTGAACAGAAAAAGACATAAACATAACAGGTGAAAATTGCAGTCAGTGAAATGACTCCATGCTTGTGGTCACTGGGTTAATCTCTACACAGAGGCTGTTGGCACTCCAAATACCACTAGCCCAAGATCGGCTTCTGAGATGGCAAAAGCTGGGACCTGTGGGTTTCCTGCTGACTGGGAAACTCTAGAACTCATTTCTTCTGCATAAAGGACTACAACTCAGTATTTATTTTTACTCAGTTTCCCATTCCATAAGAGAGATGGGAGGTAGAGCAACGGAAGTAGGATACTACTTTGTTGGTTAAGGTTGGCATGTTGGGGTGATCACAGTGGGAAAGGAGAACAAAGCAGAAAGGTGAGTTAAAGAAATCGAAGGTCACATTCCTGGGAAAAATCACAAGAGATAAGATAGAATGGGGCAGATCTTATTTCTTCCAGGTTGTAAGAAGGTTGTTTCTGTGACTGACATTTTCTCTCCATACATCAGACAGCTGCCTTCTTTCCCAGGGGCTTCAACTTTCTTAACCACTGAGTTCTCCTTACTTGGGGACAGGTGAGTGTCTGTCTGTGCTGTGCCAAGCTTAAAATGGAAAGGAGTGGTCAAGCTCAGACACATCCACTATACACAAGATGCCAATCTGACCAAAGTCATTGCTCACAACCAGGACCTGAAGTTTTGTATTTAATTGGTGAAAATAGGCTGGTATTAGTAAGAGAATCTAAAATGCATACTGTGTTCATTGATAATTTCATCCATTCATTAACTCAAAATATACTTATTCACTAATACTATCTTCTAGAAACTCAGGTAAGCCCAGAGTATGGAAAATGCAAAGGATATAATCTTATTTATAGGATCTTTCCATTTGGAGCAATGGTTCCCCTGTATTTTTAGTTTCACAACCCCGCATTAGACAATTTTCAGTTTACAGCTCGATTATCTTTAGTAATTAATAAGATATTTTACTGTTTTAATATGAACATTGTGAAACTTACACAAACATAAAGTTTATAAAGTACTTATAAAAACGTAATCAAAGTTGCAATATAAGTCTCAGGATGGTTTTATAAAACTTATTAAACACAAATACACACATGGTATGGGATATTAAAATATGTCTCTCAAGGACAATGGTGTAGCAAAGTGGTAAGGCTCATGCTTAGCCTTGGATTCAATCCCCAGCATCAGAAACCACAAGAAAACAAAACAAACTTGTTGCACTCAGGTTCCCATTGCTGGCAGGAAAAACCCGACCAAGAGCAGCTTGTGGGAAAAAAGGTTTATTTTGGCTTACAGACTCAAGGGGAAGCTCCATGATGTCAGGGGAAAAAGATGGCATGACCAGAGGGTGGACATCACCTTCTCACCATCGTCAGGTGGACAACAGCAACAGGAGTGTATGCCAAACACTGGCAAGGGGAAACTGGCTATAACACACGTAAGCCCACCCCCAACTATAAACTGCCTCCAGGAGGCATTAATTCCCAAATCTTCATCATCTGGGAACTGAGCATTCAGAACACCTAGGTTTATGGGGACAGCTGAATCAACCCACCACAGAACTTGTTACATATCTGTGGTGGTTTGAATGTGAATATATGCCTTTCAGTACCTCAGGGAGTTTTGATTATGGTTAAGCTTTCTATTTAAGTCTCTAGCAGCCTGCTGGAGGAGGCATCACTGGGGGCAGGTACTGCAGTTCAGTTCTAAGGTTCGTTCATAGCCGCCTGAGCTCTGACTGATGATACTTGCTGCTGCTTACTGTTTCTCCCTGCTGTGGATGCTGAAGTGAGTCAGCTTCTTCCACCATTGATGGAATCTGCAAGCCTGACATAAACTCTTTCCTCCTATATGATGTTTCTGGTTGGGTGTTTGTCTCAGCAATGAGAAGATAAGTACTACAACATGGACAGAACTTAGACAAGTTAAAGCAGAATTTGTGTAGACATAAGAAAATGTCATATTTAATGTGAACCCAGGACTGCCTAATCCAGTTAAGCTAAAAATCAAAAGAACATTTTCATTGTAGGGGGAAGACATATGGAGCCAATCTTTAAAGGGTAGGGAGTTTGACTATGTACAATGTGCACTATCTAGTTAATAACACCCATCCTGAAACCTTACCCTGTTCATTCACTATAATGAACTTTGGTGGTGTGAGTGGTTACAAGGCTGGTTTAGGTCCAGGCTTGGTACTTGCCTGTATGTGCCAGAGCATTCACTTGCTTAAGAGTCCATGACATAAAGGACCCACTAGTACACTACCGTCTATATCTAAACACTCAAAATAAAGCCTTTGGATGCTAAACTTGACCTATTACTTGATTAGTTGATTCTGTCTTGTGGTGGTCCATAAAGATTGTGCTTCCTGCTTTATGGTGTGACAGTGTTTTATGTCCTAAGTCTTCCTGGTAAAGTAGTCTTCATAAATTGTTTGTTTGCAGTCAAGGCAGAGGTTGGGGTTTGGGGGTCAAGGTGTGTGTAGGGGGGTGGTAACTCCATTTTGGTCGTTTATGAACCTCTTGATGTCATGGCTGAAAAATAAACCCCATCCAAGCAGAAACAAAGACATTTCCTCAGGCATTATTAACTATCTCCATGGTAACAGTAGATTAAGACCCTGCATTGATCATTCACATGCAATATTTTGTAAGTTACAGTAGATAAAGAGATGCTAATCATGAAATATTTTATACTTCAGATTTGTCATCCAAGTTCAAAGGGACATTAAAACAAAGTCTCTTTAAGTGTCATGGGACTCCTATTTAAGGAGACATGATATGTTTTCTAATTTCTGAAGTTGTTGGTAAACCAACAGATGCTTCTCAAATTCTTAGAAATCACTCTCAGAGAGCAATGAAACATCTCTCATTTTATCCTCTAGTACTTTACTTTAGAAAATTAATTTATTTTGCTAAATTCTCCTCATAGAAAACCTAGAAGATATCAGTTGAAGTCAGAAATAATTGACTTTCACAGTACATGTAAATTACCAAACCCTTAATGCAATTCAAGGCTTGATACTTTTAAGCTGAGAACACACAGGAGCCTTGTCTGGTGCTGGGTGTATTCCTGTGGGCCTGACGAGGCCTCTGCTAGTTGGCCTGGGTAGGGGTTATGTTTTCCTTATGGGCACTGTCTTACTGTTCCTGTGTGATTCCCCATTTGCAATGGTAACATAATAAAATGCACAAATATATTTATGATATCCTAAGAGAATAGTGATTAAGATTCAGCCCAGAACAATTACTCTATTTTCCTTGTTTGTTTGGATAGAGAGAGAGAGAGGGAGAGAGTAAGAGGGAGAGAAGTGGGAGGGAGAGAGACAGACAGAAAGCATGTAAACTCAGGGGCCTCCTGCCACTGCAAATGAACTCCAGAACTCCAGATGCATGCCCCCTTTTGTGCATCTGGCTTTATGTGAATACAGGGGATTTGGATACCAGTTGTCAGGCTTTTCAGGAAGTGCCTTAACTGCTGAGCCATTCTCCAGGCCAGCAATTGATTTCTTTTCCTTGAGGATGGAAAGCCTTGGTTGTCTCTGAGACATCCACCTGTGTTGGGGAAAAAGAGTGACTGTAACTATAGCATCAATTTAATCTGAAGATTAAATGACATACACCGCCTTTGAGCCTTCATACTCCTATTGGGGTAGATAGAAATCATTTGGGAGAACTGGAGTTTTGTTTGGGAGCACTTGGTAGTTTATATGGCATTAAGAAGCATGGCATAAGAAGCATCGCTCTTTGGGGCAGCATCCATGGCTATTTTCTTGCTCTTAATTAGCTAGCTGTAGTGGGAGCACATACCCAGACCTCTCAGCACCCTCATTCCTTGTGTAGCTAATATATGCTGTGTGTATGTATATTTTATTAATGCTCTTATTCTCTCCAATATCTGCTTCATGGCTTATGCCAAGTTTCTGCATGAGAACTGGTAAGGAAGGAAGAAATGGAGGCAGGGAGAGAGAAATGGAAGTAAAGAGAGAGAGGAGTTGGGATGTAGGTTAGAGGTAGAGTGCCTGCCTAGCATACACAAGTCACAAATGAAAGAATAAAAAAGAGTGAAAATAAAGCCAGGCATGGTGATGTATGCCTTTAATCCCAGCACTCAGGAGCTAGAGGTAAGAGGATCACTGTGAGTTTGAGGTCAGTTTGGGACTACAGAGTTTCAGGTCAGTCTGTACTAGAGTGAGACCCCTACCTTGAAAACAAAACAAAACAAAATAAAGTGAGAGGTGGGAAAAGAGGAAAAGAAAGAGAGAGAGAAGCAGAGGGAGGGGACATAGAAAGTTCAGTGCAGTCACAGTTTTTGAATTCATGGTTGGGTGGGACTCTTCACATACTTTGAGAGGTGGATTAATTTTTAGTGACAGAAACTTTATATCATGGGATGACATGGGTATGGGAACCATATTCCTGTTTGTCTTTCTTAATTCCCATATAGTTCTCTCTCTCTCCCTTTCTGCATGCGTACCTGTGTGTGTGTGTGTGTGTGTGTGTATAAGTCACAGGACAACCTCAGATGTACGTACTTACCTTCCCCCTTGTTTGAGCAGGCTAGCTGGCACATGTGCTTCTGAGAGTTCCCCCATCTCCACTTACCTTTTCACTGTAGGTGCACAGGGATTACAGATGCTCACTATAGCGTCTGTCTTTATGTGGGTTCTGGGGATCTGAATTTAGGAACTCACACTTGCATAGTAAGGGCATTATTGACCAAGACATCTTCCCAGCCCATTTTCTGTATACTTATGCTGCCCTATAATCATTATTCATATGGTCCCTTTTTTGCTTCCAAAGAAGCCTTATGTGCCAGGCAGCTTTGATCAGAATCTTAGGCATGGCACATGGAAATAGGTATGTTAGGCTATAGCCATGCACAGGTAACTCTTAATGAAACCAGTACTTTACTATTTCTGTGAACCATGGATCTAAGCTATAGGGACTTACTTCAGCTTCTTGGTAGCCAAACAAAAGAGGAAAAGTATCTCAGCATGTGCTGGTCAGTCTTGACCTGTTGGTCTGTTTGATGGGATTTAGAATCACCATGGAAACGCAGCTCCAGGAATGTCTGTGAGAGTTTCTAGATTGAGTTCTCTGAGGTGAGCAGACCTACTGTTAATGTGTTGGGTCCTGGACTGAGTGAAAAGGAGAAAGAGACTTGAACACGAGCATGAGCATTCATCTATCTCTGCTTCCTGACTATGGATGCCACGTGACCAGCTGCCTCCTACTCCTGTTACCATGCCTTACCTGCCAGGATGACCTGCATCCCTGAAAGTGTATGCCAAAAGCAGCCCTTCCTTGCTCAAGGTGCTTCTTGTCAGGCATTCTGCACAGCATGGAGAAAGTGACCCATGCAAAGTGCTCTGTTGGTTTCCCTTGGTTGTGATTTTCAGCAGCACTAAGAGTGGGGCACATTTTCGTGAGCGCTGAGGGCAACGGACTGCTGAGCTGATGTTGATCTGGTTATCGCAATGCCAAACCGCTCATTCACTTTGCAGCTGAGATGGTGTACAGAATGATCCTCTGCATTTATTATCCGACATCCCTCAGGTAGACAACGGATGTAGAAATATTCAGTATGCTCTGCTATTTCCCTGTGTATCTGGTTATTTTCTCACCATGAGCTGCTAGTGCTCAGCTAGCTTCAGGCTTCCTTAAGAAAGACAGCAGGGGGGATTTGCCAAGTGTCTAATTGCTCTGTATTGTGAAAAGAATTTAACACCTCAGCTTAAAAAATGAAAGAGACCCTAAGAAAGCTGCTCAGGCCACTGTTGAGCGCTTGGTACATCCTCATTTTGGCTAGGAGGAGACTCAGAGTTTGGGTAGGTTGCTGAAGGCCACACCGTGTATGACAGAGCAGAGTTACTTCTATTAATCACTCATACCTAGTAGACTTCAGATAGCACAGGCCTGGATCTGAGGGGAGCCTTGCTGGTTAATGAATGCAGAGTCTCATCGCTACAGAAGGATGTGCCAGCAAGCTCTGACTAGAAACCGGTAATGACTCAGTGAAGTCTGGGTATCTGGCTGGAATGCACATTAGTCAGCCATTGGTTTTTCCTCTGGCTATGGGGAAGTGATATAGGCTTTTATTGTTGCTGCTTTAGTTGAGATTAAGGGTTTACATTTTATATGGATCTATTTCCTCCCTTTTCAGATTCTGGCAAGGTTATATTACACACTTTAAATGTGGTAGTTGGGCTGGGGGTATAACGAAAGCTTCCCCCTTCAAACCTAGATGTACTCCTCAGCTCCTGCTGCTTACCTACTCCAGACCATGGTCTTACTTTATCCATCTTAATTATGCAATTATTTGAAAATATTCCAACACTTTCTGCTTGTCAGAGGTCTCTGGAAGATGCCCTACACCTCTCAGATTAGGGATGATCAAGGGTGTTTGGAGAAACACCTGAAATCAAACTGTTTCTACATTCCCTTCAGCATTGACTGTCCAGAGGTTATTATAGAGGCTGCTTGGTGCTGCTCTCATTAGAGCTGCATTGATCCAGGCCTGGCTATGGTTCCAAATACCAGGCTAAACATGCTGCTTTCAATTCATAATGTGTGATCCACAGATAAAAGCAAGAAAAATTAAGGCCAGCATTTTATGTCCAAGCTCTGGTCAAACAACTCCCTCTTCTTACTGCTCTACCCAGGTCTTGCCTCAAAGAAACATTAATTAGTCTTTTTAGTTATGCAGTCCTTGGAAGCAATACTCTTGATCAATGGAAGGTTGTATTATTAAAATTATCTGCTGTGTCGGTCCTTAATAAGGTCAGAGGAAGAATCTATGAAGGCTGATTTGTCACAAAGACCCTGGGGATGCACACCATTAAGAAAACTAATTTTATTTTCCTGCAGCAAGGCAGAACTGGGTTACAGATTTCCTTGCTTATCAGAAAGGCAAAGCCCAGAGAACCCACCATTCATCTGGAAAGAGGCCTAATCAGTCTGACTTGCCTTATGGAAGGTCTCTCCCGACCAGGCCGTATGTGTGGGATGGAGTGGTGAGAGAGGGTTGAACTCTCTAAATGAATGATAATTCCTCTTGGGAGATGGTTGTCAGAATAGATTTCCTTCTGTGATCTCAGCCTACATTTCTTTAACAGTTATAGTGCCACCATATCACCTTTGTTCTTTCTCTGCAGTGATAGAATATCCCCAAAGAGGTTGGCAAGACAAGATACAGGCAAAGAGAACTGAGTTACCTCTTTCAGGAGAGGAAAAAGATGGGGCTATCCATGTGTCCAGTATCATGAAATGTGAAAATTAAACAGAGTGTCCTCCATCATAGTCTCCAAATTAGTCTCCAAACCTGATTCATTTACCTTAATGTTCACTGTCTGATAGAGTTCATTCTCCATTTCTGCTAAAAATAATTATAGTTCTTAAATTTGTAAGGAAGACAATAAGAATTAGCAAAAAAGGCTCTGTATGACTTCAAACACATAGTAAGCATCTAGTGAGTATTTGCTGACCATGGACATGTTGCCAAGATACCAGGCTAACACTCCCCATGAGTTCATTTCAGTATAGTTCCCATTTGCTGCAAGTAATTAGAGCTTGTTCTTTAACAAAATACATTTATTGAATAAGTACAACTTTGTCAGTATAGAATCTCAGTGTGGAAGGTTCTGCAAACTCTGCTTCACTTTCACTTCCAAGTCATCATCCAGCCTTCATCTTTAGGGACATGCCAACCCTTGGAAGATCAGGAGTTCAAGGTCATCTTCAGTTTTATAGTGATTTTGAGGCTAGTTTGGATTAGATGAGATCCTGTCTTAAATAAAACACCCCCCAAAAAATGTTTTTACAAGCCAAGTAAGAATAGATATCCAGATATGGTGTCCCTTACCTGGACACCAAGTACTTGAGAGGCTGAGGCATGAGGCAACCTGCAAGTTCAAAGCTAGCCTAGAGCTGGGCATTCCAGATCAGCCTGAGCTACAGTGAGACCCTACCTCAAAAAATAAGCAAACAAACAACAACAACAATAATAATAAGATAAATAAAAGAAAAAAAGCCAACCTGTAGTACATAGACAGTTCTAAGCTAGCCAATGCCACCTATTGAGACTCTACCTCAAAAATAAAGCAGAACAAAAAGAACCAAGTGAATAAAGTGAGTGTTAAACAAACTTATTTTTACACTGGTGATGTAGCTCAGTGGTAGAGTGTTTGCTCATATGTGAAAGACCCTGGATTTAATCAACACTGCAAGCAGAACAGAACAAATCCTCACTTTTTCCTTTAATGGTCAGGTCCCTCATGGTATAGAGTGCCATGAAGTTTTCATTACTAGGTCAAGTTTAAAGTAGATTTCTATTTAAAATACTAAACTATGTAGTTGTCAGTTTCTAGAGGGGTTTGAGTCATTTGCTTGGGGTTATGAGTAAAAATATGAATAAATACTGGCCTATATTTGCTCAAGCCAAATGATTAATAAAACACGATGAGGCATGGGAAATAGAAAAATTTCTCAGGGTAGAGGATGGTTTTTGTGTACATTGTAGATATACATTAGGCAGGTGTTCTATAACTAGGTGGATGTGTCAGGGCAAAAAAAAAAATCCATGAAGATTGGAAAAACTATGGGGATTATTAAAGCTGGACTGAATGAATTATATTTATATTATGGATGGTCATAAGTTTGTAGTAGTTGGGATGGAATGTGGTGGTTTGAATCAGATGCTTGGTTCCCAGTTGGTGGCAGTTTGGGAGGTGGGGGCTTGCTGGAGGTAGTGTGCTGTTAGGGGCAGTTTAGCAGTCTCATAACTAGCTCCCCTTTGCTAGAGTCCATTTCACTCTCCTGCTGTTGTTGTCCACCTGACACTGCAAGAAGGTGATGTCCAGCCTCTGCTCATACCATATTGTCCCCTTCCATCATGGAGTTCACCACAACACTGTAAGACAAAATAAACCCTTTCCTCCCATAAGCTGCTTCTGGTTGGGTGTTTTATCTTGGCAACAAGAAGGTAACTATAATAATGTAATATTTAATATAATTTATTGTTAACTTCCATGTGGGTTGTTCATGTGAAAATGTTCTTTTTGAGGCACGCATGCAGTGGAGCATAGTTTGGCCTCTAGGCAAAAGCTTACACATTCTGGGAGCATGCATGCAGGCAGAGGTGGGAGAGGACTCACCATGAGTTCCTAGCAGCCTAAAAAAAAACAGTTCTTATACTGTACAAGGGACAGATTCTTTATTTTTAAAAAAAATTTTACTCATTTATTATTTGTCTATGAGAGGGAGAGAAAGAGAGAGAGAGAGAGAGAGAGAGCGAGAGAGAGGGAGAAAACTGGCATGCCAAGGCCTCTAGCCACTGCAAATGAACTCCAGATGTATGTGCCACCTTGTGCATCTGGCTTGCGTGGGTCTTGGGGAATTGGACCTGGGTCCTTTGGATTTGCAGGCAAGTACCTTAACTGCTAAGTCATCTCTCCAACCCCAGATTCTTAAATTCAGTAGAAGGTCTCAAATTCTAACACAGGAAACAGAAGCAGGGGAAAGTCTATTTTCACTGGCAGTCTGATCTTTAATTCTCAGTGCTCAAAAATTTGCTTGAAAACTAATGTGCTTATTTTCTCTTGGCCCAATGAACTAAGTTTGAGGTTAAGTCATGTCTCTGATACCAGTCAGAAAGCCAGTATTTCTTACAGCCTACTTCTGGATTTGAATGAGCTCAAAGTAAATGACTCAGGGATAGATTAAATGTCCCTTGAAATACACCCAAGCTTAATAATTAGGAGGAGAGTGCTTGAACAAACACATTTAGAATGTTATTGAGCAGAGACAAGCTTAGATGGCCCATATTTTCAAAAGGCAGTGTGTCTATAGCAGGTTCTTGGGAGTGGAGGAAATTATGCCATAAATAAAAATGGCAGTGGAGGCATCTGCTAGTATCATTCAGTTAAGTAGGAGGGATTCTTTCATACCTAGAGTGATGAAGGTGAGATTAATGCATATATAGATGTACAAGCAACAGAAATAATAAAGTATTACCATTCATAAGTGTGAAATCTCTTTTCTAATTTGTTTTTGTCAGCATTATCCAACTAAACTTTCCTTAAAGAGCAGTTATACAGAAGGGTCTTACTGCACTCTCCGGACTATGGTGTCCTGTCATTTGCTAACACCCCTACCCCGTAGGTTTCCGAATCATCTCTTCCCATTTCCCCTGAGGTCCAAAACTAACTGGATAGAGGATTCTATGGTAGAGAATAGAATTCTATGGTAGAGAACAGAGTAATTTGCCATATACACATACAAGTTTGAGCCTAGCTCTGCCTCTAGCTTGCTTTCTGATATCCAGGAAAAGACTTCAAGCCTCAGTTTACATCTGAGAATGCACCAGGTTTCCAAGTTTGCTTTGTGGGAGTGAATGAGGTACCAACAGCATTGTAACTCAACCTCCTCATCCAGCAGGAACTAACCTCATGGCACACCGACTCAGAGGTGCCCTTCCAGGAACACCCCTTGTTCCTTTCTAAACACATTTCATGTCTGCTCTGCTGGATGTCTTGTTTTCAGTCCATAGATCCCCTCAGCTTTGCCACACGTCTGCACATGCCCACACAAGTCCTCATTCATGAAACATCTTCTATGCCTGTCATCTGTGTACAAATCTTGGAAGAATGAGGCTCATCAATTGAAAAGAAAAATAGAGTCATGAGAGAACGGTGAATGTGATTGAAAATGAAACTGCATTTCCTTGAGGTATAATTGACTAACAAGTGCTTATTTTTCACTAAAAATACAAAGAAAGGCTTGAAATGGCTCAGCAGGTAAGAGCACTTGCTGTAAGTGTGGGGCTTGAAAGGGCCTGAGACCTCCTGAGTTCAATTCTGCAAGTCCTATGTAAACAGCTGGGCGTGTTCATGCGCATTGGTAACCCTAGTCCTGTGGGGAGCAGAGAACAGAAAATTGCTGGGGCTTGCAAAACCTGCAGCTCTGTGTTCAGAAAAGAGACTTGGGGAAATACGTGAACAAGTGATAGAGGAAGGACACAACATCTCCTTTGGCCTCTGTATTGCCTGCAGTACATGTGCCCATGCCACATGCACATGCCACATAGTACGTACATAAAAAAAATACACAGAAAAGGAAAGAAAGCTTAGCTCAGTCCATAAAGGGCTTACCTTATAATCACAAGGACCTGAGTTTGATCCCCACTACACACATAAAAATTCCTGAGCTTTGGGTTGGAGGAATAGCCTAGCGGTTAAGGTGTTTGCCTGCAAAACCAAAGGATCCAAGTGCGATTTCCCAGGACCCATATTAGCCACATACACAGGATGGCACATAAGTCTGGAGTTTATTTGCAGTGGCTGGAAGCCCTGGTGGACCCCTCATTCTCTCCCTCTTTCTCTCTGTCAAACAAACAAATAAATAAAAATGAAATAATTTTTAAAACTCCTGGGCTTTGCTGGCCGTGGTGGCACATGTCTTTAATCCCAGCACTCAGAATGCAGAGGTAGGAGGAGTGCTGTGAGTTAAAGGCCACCCTGAGACTACACAGTAAATTCCAGGTCAGCCTGGTCTAGAGCGAGATCCTACCTTGAAAAACCAAAAAAAAAAAAAAAAAAAAAAAAAAAAAAAATAAATAAATAAATAAAAGAAAAAAAGAAAAAGACAAGAAAGAAAGAAAGACAGACAGAAAGAAAGAAAGAAAGAAAGAAAGAAAGAAAGAAAGAAAGAAAGAAAGAAAAAAGAAAGAGAGAAAAAATCCCTGGCTTGGCATCTGTTGCTGAACTCTCAGCACAGGAAGGTAGAGGCAGAAGAACCCCTGGGCCTCACTTGCCAGCCAGTCTAGTCTAATTAGTGGGCTCCAGGCCAGAGAGAAACTCTTTCTCTCAAAAAGATGGACCGTGTTCTTGAAGACAGACTGAAGTTTATCTTCCAGCCTCTGCATGCAAAAGCACAGAGACAGTCTACCTGCACATACTCATGTGCCCTCATACATAGGATATGCACACATGCACACAAAGGAAAAACTAATTAACTAACTGGAGAAATAACAATTTAAAATGTGCAAAAGAAAATTCAGGCATTTTCTGTCACTATTCTGAATGTCCTAAACATGATCTGTGGTTGGTGTAGGGCTTTGGTTCCCTTTGTAGGTCAAAGCTCCTTTGCAGCAGGTACCAACTGCTCATTGGGTTCCTCATGACCCTCTGGAAAAGCCACCTGTTGGCAGTCTGGGACCCCCTCCCCTACCAGCACCAATCTGCACTTACACCTTGCTCCAACCAATGGACTAGGATTCTCCTCCCCTAGCAACCAGTTGTTCCTTGTGATCAGCTCCTATTCAAATATATTCTTAGACACATCCAAGATCAGCACAGCCTGGGCCATCCAGCCTGGACTAGTTTTTTTTTTTTTTTGTTTGTTTATTTTTATTTATTTGAGAGCTACAGGCAGAGAGAAAGAGGGAGGGAGGGAGGAAATGAACTCCAGATGCGTGCGCCCCCTTGTGCATCTGGCTAATGTGGGTCATGGAGAATCTAGCCTCAAACTGGGGTCCTTAGGCTTCAAAGGCAAGCGCTTAACTGCTAAGCCATCTCTCCAGCCCCAGCCTGGTCTAGTTTTGAATACGTGTACAATAAGACAAACTGTCACCTATGGGATCTTTAGGGAGAATCTCTCACTTCCATGATGCCTATGCATAACTGGCCACACATAGGAGTCAAAGCAGATGGAGCATGGGAAAGAATGTATGCAGTAGAGATAATTTTATATAACTCATCTGCCAATCAAACAGAGCCCCACCCACACTACACCCTGTGGCAATCTAGCTCTTTTTTCTTGTGAGCTCTTTAAAAAGGAGCTCCTGGCAATCACCCATGAAGTGCTTTCTAATTCTCACTTTGCTCTTAGCAAGCTTTCTTGCTGCTTCACTACTTGTGTGTGCCTTTCTTCAATTCTTGTAATAAAATGCCAATAATTTGGAAATCCCCAGACAGAGATATTGGTAACAAAAAGGTGTTGGAAATTAAACAGAAAGTGTCCTTGAAGGGACTGAGGAGGTGTTTAGGAGAGGTGTGAGCACAAGGGGAGGAGAGAGGGGAGGAAGAAGGGACTCCAGCCCTAGCCTCAGTTGCAGTGCTGCCTCGAGCCTGCTTTGGGCAGGGCATCCACAGGCACGTAGCCATTGGTGACAGGCACCATCACTTCCTCGCATAAGCAGCAACATCTTTGCTGTGAACAGTGTCTTCCACTAGTTTAGAAAAAGAAGTCCTTTACAAACCTGCCTTCCCAGAATGCAATGCAGGCTTTCCAAGAAGCCTAGCTTTAAAGATTTTTTTTTAAATTTTATTTATTTATTTATTTATTTATTTATTTATTTATTTGAGAGCGACAGACACAGAGAGAAAGACAGATAGAGGGAGAGAGAGAATGGGCGCGCCAGGGCTTCCAGCCTCTGCAAATGAACTCCAGACACGTGCGCCCCCTTGTGCATCTGGCTAACGTGGGACCTGGGGAACCGAGCCTCGAACCGGGGTCCTTAGGCTTCACAGGCAAGCACTTAACCGCTAAGCCATCTCTCCAGGCCGCTTTGAAGATTTTAAGAAATTCCTCCTCCTGTTAATTTCCAGAGTCACTTGGCATTTCAGGACCACATGCTTTCCTTCCTTGATTTTGTGCTAAGGAAGATCTTTCTATGGCTGTAGATCTCTGGACATGAAGTCGGGTGTGTTTATCTTACTATGGTCAGCAGTGTCTCCTGGGGCTTTGCCATCTGTCCTCTAGCTGAATGCGTGTATTAGAAAATCTAATGTATGTCAACAATTAGCCAAGGTGATTGGCTCTATGGAACCTAGTCTAGAGCCTTCATTGGAAGGGAGGAGGTTTAAACATGTTAGGTGAATTCTGCTTATCAAAGCCAGGGTATAGCTGCATGTGAGGTGATCAATGTTCTCCCAGGGAAAGTTCAAGCCGCATGGGGTGGGGAAGGTATGGAAATTTTAGTGTAGCTTTGAGTGGATTTTTATTTTTTCTTTATATAAAGAATAGCTGTCAACTATTATTAAAAAGTATTTCAGTTCAGAACTCAGTTGGGAAGACTCCCTAGGTATTCAGGAGTCTACCAAGTATCAAAATGATTGCAGCGTTTCAAATTAGACAGACACCCATGGGAAAAAGCTGGCAAACTACAGAGAGCTAAAGGGTAGTGTGTGAGTTATGAACAGCCGAGAAGGAAAGAAAGGCAGTGATCACTGAAGAAATTGCAGGGATGCATCAACAATAAGATGAATGCTGTGCAGACCATACAAAGGTGGGCATGTTTTCTGTAGCAAGAGTGAGAACAGAGGAAACTGGGGAAAGAAAGGGCATAATAAATATTTGTGTGCCCAGAAGAGTGAGTGACTCTGTCTATCTGGAGTGGAGGTAGGTGTTTGAAGTGGTTGACACTGAGAGATAAACCAAGACAGGAGGAGTTGGTATTTCAGAACATGGTGCTAACTGATGTTTCACAAACATAAATGCTAACATAGGTGTTGAATGAGTTTATACCTAGTCACCTGGGGTTGAGAGGAGGGAAGAAGACCAAGAAACATCATAATCCATGCCAAGTATGGGTTGGGCTGTCCTGCTATGGGAAGGAAGAGGGAAGAGACAATTTGATGATGAAAATGATCAATACTACTAGTAGTATTCATAAGACAATGAGGACGTCAGGAAACTTAGGTCACCCTTCTCTGCAGGGGAGGAAGAAGCTGCCACTCTGCTCTTGGTAAGACAGCTCCATTCTCAGCAGTTATCATTATATTATAATGCCAGTTATAACATTCCCTTTCAACTAGATTTGCTTCACACTTATGGGAATCCTGTCACTTTTAACAGCAAGAAGTCTGTGATGCTCCCTGTAGAGGTGGGCTCAGGAACCAGCTGGTCATGTCTAGTTCTTCTGTGTTTTCTCTTTCGTTCAGACTCAGGCTCTCATATATGGTAGGGAAGTGGTCTGCACAGAGTCACATCTCCAATGCCACCTTGAAATCCTGAAGTAGCCTGAGGTGGCTTCTGTGGCTTCACCAGCATGGGCCTGCCAGGCAGACAAGTGCTAGAAACGTTACTGGTTTGTGCTCTCAGTTTGCAAAGGACTCACGATCTCCCTGGCCACTTGTTCATGGATAAAGTACAGATATGAACTGCTCATGCTGAGAAACAGGTTTCAAAGACAGTGAGGGTTTGGCTCGAGTGTGGATCCAGCTGTTCAACCATCTTTTGTATCTCATAATTTATGTGTTTCCTTTTTTCTTATTACCCCATGGGAACATTGATTTGTTTTTCCTTTAAAATTTGCTGTATTTTATGTCAGAAATTCTACTTAGCAGCATGAGTATTCTGCGCTGGTGACAGGCAGTTCTCCTGTCTCAATGTGACCAGGGATTCCTAAGAATGTCAGACAGAAACTGAGTTCCTAAATCCCCAAGGTCTCCCTTATTTTGCCTTTAGGTTCTGTTATTTTGGTCTGTACAATGGGGTTATTTGAATGAGAAGAACTTCAAGGCTCATTCTGTCCCAACTCCCAGCCCACCATATGAGTCCATGTTGCCCAGCATCTCCCCTGACATGGTCCCTTGTACACAGCAGGAATTATGAAGACATTGAACAGAAGGGAAGAACTCTCTAGGAGCCAAAAGCCAGTCCTCACATGTGGTCTTTCTTGGTACCCACATATGGTGCTGAAACCTTTGAAATGGGGCATGAAGCTAGGACTAAAATTTCCATTAGCAGTCATTTTCACAGTTGTAAAAAAATAAAAATGATGCATTTTCCCAGGGAAGTGTGTGGCTGCCTATAACAGCCTTTCAAGAAATGAATGTGTTCTCCTCATGTGTGGGGAACAGTGGTGACAAGATTTAGAAGTTCAGGGTTTGTTATTTGAGCCTAACAAAAGAATAATACCTTAGATGCAGTTAGACCATTCTTATTTTATTTTGTCTCACCACCTACTCTTCTTCCAAGAAAAAGAGAAAGCGAAGGACAGAGTTTTATAGCCGATATAGCTAATTTTAACTTTTAATGTAGGTGAGATAATACCAGATAATAAATGTGTGTATCTTTTCAGCTCCTTGATAAGGCTATAAAGCCCTGAGAAAGCTCTGAATGAGAACGAGAGAGCCTCAGAATATTCAAATACTGGGTTATTTTATGACTCCTGATGTAATAAAGCTTCAGGGCAGAGAGACAGTCCTGAAGAAAGCCTTTTCAGGGCATGGGCTGCACCCTGGGAGGACACTTCGGCCAAAGGGGCAGAAGCAGCACATGTCATCACACTGCCCAGTGAATAGTCCCCCTGCGTCTCCCACAGTGGAACAGATTGGCTATACAAGATGCCCTTGCAATCTTGTTGCTGCTCAGAAACACTGGAGCAGCTTTTCTTTTTAATTAACTTAGTTGAGTTATAATTTGCCTACGGGGAAGTCAAATAATTTTAATACTACAATTGGGTGAGTTATGACAAGAGTGCATGGTCCTGTGATCTCATCACAGTTAGGTTAGAGCATTTCCCTCACCCCATATCATCCCCTTGAACTTTTGCAGTTACTTCTCACATCCCCCCTGTCTGTTCTGTGGCAACCACTGATCTATTTTTCTATTGCAGTAGATTTTTTCTTTGTTTTTCATTCTCTGTGTTCTGAACCTTTCTTCTGAGTAATTACCATGTATAACTACACTCATGTGACTAATGACCTTTCAGCCAAGTCTTCATGACCCTGGAGCAACTATCGCTGTAAGGCAACTGTCTATTTCTACTTTGCTAAACAGTATATGATTCAGATGAGATGGGAGTGCAACTCTGATTTTTTCCCCTTTGTCCAGGTTCTCATTGAAATCTTGCTTCTGAAAGGAGAACCTACCTATGCTGGGAGACAGGACAGCGTGCAGGTGAGGTGATAACCAGGAGGAGGCTGAAGAGGAGCGGGTCTGATGTCATGCAGGAGGAGAGCATCACTGAAGGGACAGGTGCCACAGGCCTTGGATAGTAGATGAGACACTTGAGGTTGGCTTGGTGTTGGAGAGGGTCAGTGAGTGGAAATGCCTCTTCCCCTGAAATACCAGATTAACATAGACATAGACCCAGAGGTGAAAGTAATGTCAGTGGGTTGTAGAATGACAGCAATGGGATTGGAGTTAAAGTTTCTGAGAAGTGTCATAGAAGTCTGCAGTTACTATAGCAAAATTAATTCAGCCATGACATGGTATAAAGAAAGAAATCTCTCAGGGTTCCCCAGGGGACACTGGTGCTTCAGGGATCACCTGGACAGCATTTTGTGTAGGTGCATCTTTGATCACACGCATACTCAATACAGTCCAAAAAATTTTTAATTTTTCTCATACTCATAGGATGTCTCAAAAATATGGCATTGTGTTCCCACGGGGCTTTCATTGAAATGAAGTCCATTGTCAGTACTTTTCCACATTTGCTGTGCCTTTCTCTATGTTATAAAAACATTCATAGTATTATTCTAATCATTATAATAATTACTATCATCTTCCTGAGCCATTAGAAAGTAGTTAGAAGAGCTTGTGACTCTCCATTTCCTCATTATATGTGGTAAAAAACATGAGCTTTTAAAAACATACTGTCTGGTATATGTCATTCTCATAATCATGAAATTTAATATCTATACAACACATCAATATCTAATATTCAGCTCTCGCCCAAATTTATCTCATTGTAAGGGTCTCCATTTTAAGTGAGTTTCATGAAACCTGAAATAGATCTCATTACTGAAAAAAATGATACTTTTGGAACACTACAGGTCATGGGGGTTGCTGTGTGGGACTAGAACAGTGCCCACTGACCACACATGCACTTGATCTTCTACAAAGTGTCCAATGTATATTGATTAACTGACCTCAAGCACTTGTACACAGATTAAAATCATTCGTTTATTTTCATTGTCAGTCTCAGCTTCTGGGACCTGCTGGCAAGGAGTGATCACTGGTGGGCCATAAGCTACTTGGAACATGCAGATAAGCTTCACTTCTCAGTGACTTGTAAGAGGTGTGGCCATATAGAAGAAAGCCTATTTTACTCTCCTGATGCACATCAATCAAAGGCCAAGGAAAAGATCCTAATACCTTTTGAAAATGCTTTCATTTATCTTGGAGTTTAGTCATCATAAAAGTCGCATGTTTAAAGTGTCCATTGGGTGCAAATGGTCCCATAAAGTCTTGAAACTGAGACATGGGATAATGAAAGTACCTTCACAAAGAACAACAGAATAGATCTTTTTTTTATTGTAATCATCAAATAGTGTGCCCCACGGTGTGGATGGAATTATATATAAACCTGATAAAGAACTATAAAAAGAATGATGACATGCTGATTCAAAATAACCCCCACACAATGAGTAAAAATAACCTGTATTTGATCATCACCATCCACAATGATTGCTGGGAGGATATTAAAACAAAAACATTGCTGGATGAAAATATGTCCTATGCATACGTAAAGTTTAAGAATGTGCTGTGAAATATTTTATTAATCAAAGATAGGAAATATGTACTTGCAGTAAGGTAGAGACATATTTATTTAGGGACAAGACAAGCGGGAAATTGACTCACATATTCACCCTGCTGTCTTTAACAGCTGCCACAGAGCTCAAATTACTCAGTTGCACAGGGAGTTTTGAACCCTGCCCCCTTCTGATTGCTGCATCCAGGTGTGCTGCCTTCTTCCAGATTCAGCCTTGGACCCCAAGTAAAAAGCCTGGCTACGCATGAGGCTTTTGGAGGGTCTTTCTCTTTTCTGGCTCCTGGGTTATTCACCTCTCAGCATCTGAGGTTTTTGCCACTGGTAAGGTTTTGGCCTTCTCACTTTGGCGGCTCCCACTCCTCATCCTTTGGATTCTCAGAGTAAACTCCCCTGACATTCCCTCTTCTTTGGTCTGTGGACTCTCCTTCACTCCTCCTGACTTCTGAATAAATCCAATAATTCACAAAAATAATCCTTCTCAGTCTTGTTTTATTTCAATGCTTTGAGTAGAACAGAAATGAGCTTGAGTTCAGGGTTTACATTTGAACCCCCAAAAGTAAGTTCCACCTCAGAGACAGAGCCTGTAACTCACCAAGCAGGTAGACTGGGTGGCCAGTGAGCTCGCTTGAAAGTCTGCTGTCTCTGCCTTCAAATCCCTGGTGTGACAAGTGTGCGGCATCATGCCTATTTTGTTTCTTTTTCATGTGGGTTCTGGGGCTTGAACACAGGTTCTCGTGCTTGTGGTGCAAGCATTTCACCAGTTCAGACATCTCCCCAGCTCTGCTGTCAGATTCCTGAAATTACAAATGCATGTTGCGGATTCTGGCACACAGCATGCCATACATGTTTACTCACATTATTTTAATCAGTTGTTCTAGATAAAATGCATTAAAATTATTACCCCAAATGAAATTTTCATAAACTGCTTTGTACTTGATACTTGAATCGGGGTTCCTTACCAATACACAAATTTGATATGTCAACTCACTGATATAATATTGTGCCCAGAGGCATTTTGGGGTGTGTGGTAGCATGATGTCATAGTTTAAATGTACGCCCCCATAGCCTCAGTTGTCTTATTAACACTGAGCTTACAACTTCAGGCCCTGGCAGGCAGATCCCAGCTACAGGAGGCATGTCACCTGGGGGAGGTTCTTGGAGCCCAGCCCTAAGGTGTGTTTAGGATCTGAGTCCAGCCATGTTAGGTGTTTTTAGAGCAATTTGAGATCTGGTGGTTGGTGCTTGCTGGTATTGGATTTTCTCTCTCTCTGCTATGCTGATGTATGGTGGAGTGAGCCAGCTTCTTCTGCCATTGATGGAACTTCCCCTGGGTACTGTGCACCTGCAATAAACCCCTTTCCTCTCATAGGCTAAGCCTAGTTTGATGTTCGTCCAGGAATTGCAACAGGGTGTCACTGGATTCTTGACTTATGAATTCAAAGAAGTAAAATCCACAGACCTGAGGGTAAGGTTTACAGAGATTTTATTAAATTACAGATAGAACTTCAAGTATTTTCTTTCTTTTTAAAATTGTTATTATTAACAACATATTTTGTGTGGATACATCATGTGTTGACACTCTGTTTTCCCTCATCCCTGCCCTCATTATGTTAGGGACACTTCTTAGTGGAGTTGCAACCCACAGGGTTCTAGTTTATGCATTGTGGGAGCAGAGTTAGTTATTGGAGGGAGGCCATGCCTCTGGGCATAATATCTCAACCTGTGACTCTTACAATCTTTCCACCCCCTCTTCTGAAAAATTCACTGAGCTGTGGTGGGTGACTTTTAAGAGTACTTCAGTGATGAGCTGTTAGGAGCCTTTGGCTCTCTGCTTTGTTAACTGTTGAGTATCCTCAGGGGCTGTCTATTTCACCCTGGTGCTGATTATCAGGTTCATCATGGAAGCAACACTCTTGCTCATCTCCCCAATTCCTCTGTGGTTTCAGCTGTGGCTTGGTTGAAGTGTGAGGCATAGTTTGTCTTCTTGGGTCTCACTACCCTTTGTAAAGGGAAGATTCTCCAGTGGAGAGTGAAGTCAGCATAGTTTACATGGGATAAGCATTATTAAATTAGGAAGAATTTGATATATGAACCTCACTTTTAGCCAAATACTAGTTGTAGCTTCACACTGGAGAGCATAATCTTTGTCTCCATAGGATTATGACATGGTTCCCAGTTCCAGATATGGGCTCCTTCACACTGAGCAGATCTCTTAGCCAATAAGAAAGCTACTGGTTACCCACTGAGGCTGTGTGCCACTATTGCGCTGGCATGGACATCCTGTCAGGGTTTTTAACTTCTGAAGTCTACTTTATCAGATATTAACATAGCAACACCTGCTTGTTTCTTATTTCCATTTTCTGGGAATATCATTTTCCCTCCTTTCACCCTGAGGAGGTGTCTGTCTTTAGTGGTGAGGGGGTCCATTTTTTGAACCACCCTGATAACACAAGTCTTTGATGGGTGAGTTAAGACTGTTTAAGTTAGTAACTGTGAGGTTCACTTTAACCCCTGCAAGGATGAGGTGCTTTATGGGTTTTGGTACTTTCTTGTGTTTTGTACCTTTTTGAGTCTTGTCTAGTTTTGGTTATTGTGTTCTTTTTCTTGGAGGTTCTTGAGATTGGTTGTTTGACTGTTCTGTGTGGAATATTCCCTGAAGAAGTCTCTATATGTTTGGCTTTGTGTTCATTTAATCACGGAGTTGACTTTTTTCACAGAAAGTTTTCCTTTCACCATCAATTATGAGGGATACTTTCACTGGGTGCAGTAGCTTGGGTTGGAAGCCATAGAGTTTTAGACTTTGAAATGTTCCATTCCAAGCCCTTCTGGCTTTTAGGGTTTCCATTGAGAAATCTGAGGTAATTATGATGGGATTGCCTTTGTAGGTAGTGAGTTGTTTCTTTCTTGCTGCTTTTAACATTCTCTCTTTGTTTTCATTGTTAAGATTTTTAACTATGATGTGCTTTGGAGAGCTTCTTCTTTGGTCCTGTTTTCTTGGTGTTCTGTGAGATTCTTATATCTGGATGGGCCTTTCTCTCCAGAGATTGTGAGAATTTTCTTCAAAAATTTTGTTGATTATATTCTCCATACATTTGGTCTGGATTTCCTCTCCTCCTGGTATACCCATGATCTGGATGTTTGGTCATTTTAGGGTATCCCACAGTTCCCTTGTATTCTGTTCACATGATTTTCTTGCAACTTAGTTAAGTGTTTGAAGTTCTGGTCTATTTCTTCTGTCTTGACTTTCAGCTCAGAGGTTCCATCTTTTACTTGAGTGACTCTGTTAGTGAGGTTTTCTATTTGATTTTTGTTTTCTGTTGTGTTATTTTGCATCATGTCCATCTTTTTTTTTTTTTTTTGAAGAACTATTTCAGTTCAAGGTCTGATTTTCTTGAAAGTTTCCTGCAATTCATTCTTTCATTTGATCAAGTCTTCATTAAACTTAATCAACTGGTTATTCAGATCTTCCGTTTATTAACTCACTGTCAATTCATTTATCTCTTTTGAGGCTTCTAAGGTTTTCTTCAACTAAGTTAAGCCTAGTGCCAAAAGCTAAGTGCTCTGAGAGATGATTCTGCTCAGTTTCATTTATGTGATTGTTGGTTTTTGTATGGCTTAGTTCCATATCAGCAATTCTTTTGATCAGGGTGACATTGGTTGTTGTGTTTTCATTTTGAGTTTCAATTTCTGTTGATTTATCTATGATTTCACTGGAGGCTACCATTGTGGGACAAGGTATCCTTGGTGGAGAACTCTCAGTTTTCTGACCTTCATTGGCTTTTTTTGTGTTGTGGTCTACCCATCTTGGGGAAGCATTTTATTCTGTTGAGGAGGAAGCAAGTATTTGTCCCTGTAGGGACTTCAATGGGTGCTATGTTTTCATGAGAATGGGACTGGAGTAGGATGGGGCTATACCTGCAGATGTGCAGACTGAGGAGATTGCCAGTAAGTCAAGGGTACCTGGGGGACTGGGAGGTGGGGAGCTGGTAGCTCTGGCCTACTCACTCCACTTGCACATACTATTCAGGGGTTGGGGAGCCAGGAATCTGGGAACTGGAGAGCCTGGGTCAAAAGGCCAGCTCCTACAGTGACCAGGGCTCCCTGCTGGTCAGGGGAATGAGGATGTGGGTACCCAGGGACCAATTAGGAAATCCGAGCAAAAGGCCTGCTTTCACAGCCCACACACAGGGACCAGGCCACCCTATGACAGCAGCAGTGGTGCCAGGACCAGGGAACTGGGGAATGGGGAGTGAGCTGCCAGCTCTGGCCTACTCACTCTGTGCAACTGCACCCTCCATAGCAGGGGATCCAGGAGTTTGGGATCCAGGGGCCATTCAATCAGGAAGGGGAGCAAGGGGCCTGCTTCTGCAGCAAGTTCATAGGGTCCTGGCAGCCCCCAAGCCAGCAGCTGGGGAATCAACTACTAACCGGGACCAGGGAACTGGGAGGAGGGTGAGGCAGGGTGGGGAACAGGGAGGTCTGGTCTATTCAGTCTGGGTATTCCTTCCGGAGCAAGGAATCCATCCTTAAGTCTTATGAGAAGGAAAGAAGAGAGAGTACAGAGAGCTCCTATTCATGGGAAGGTGAGAGTAGGACAAAGCCCACATAATGACCCAGATTGTGGTCTCTTGTAGGCTCTGAATGGGGAGCTTGTAACAAGGCTCAGTACCTGGTTTCCATGTGGGGTCTAAGCTAAACAGCCATAAGGACAAGTTCGGGTTAATCCTGTCAGGAAACTTAATTCTAGGAAAGTTAGGTTTTGTTTTTTGTTTTTTTTTTTTCCTGCGGAGGGACTCAAATTGAATTTAAGGTAAAGCAAACCTAGGGAGGGAACTCCACTAGGTAGAAAGAGATGCAAAGAAGCCAGATCCTTCTTGACCTCCAGCAAAGTGGAGACTGACTGCAAGGATAGGCTCAAGGACATTCCTCACTTTTTCTTTTGGAGGTGTGTGTAGGGGGTCCTGTTACTCCTAACCTGCCTCGTACTTTTAAAGGAAGTCCTAGGTTTCTCTGTGAAGGAAGACTCCCACCTGAATGGCTCTATCCCCTGCATCCTCCCAAGTCAAAGAAGATAAATAACAAAAGTAGACATTTTAAGTTCCCATGAGATCAACAAGTGAGGCAAACTTGTCACCTTGGGCCCTGTGCATTTACTGAAGTAGAGACTAGTAAGAAGATGCCCTCTCAACTCACAAGTGGGCTGGTGGGGGCTCAAGCATGTTTGTCAGACCTATGACTCTTGTTATGAATGTTGTGATCAGAAAAACTATCATTATTTTGGAAGTCCACTTATATGAACTTGTCCACGTTATACAGCATATATTTCCTCAATTGAGAAAATAGAAAAGTTTAATTCATATAATAATACAGGCATTTAGTAACTCAAAGAAGTACATTCTTCAGGCTTCACTAAACTCCAGGTGGAGTGTGCCCCTGATGGTAGGCATTTCCTTCAAGCCTCCTCAGCCTAAACAAAAGCCACCAGTGTTCTATTTTTAAATACCTTCAGAAAAACCATACACGAACTCCCTGTCAGCCTGAGGCACTCTGAAGCACTGGTTGGCACTGAGAGAGAGCACATGTCCCAGCACTGATCAGATCAGATAGGAGCCCTTCATGTACCACCAGAGGACCAGCAGTGAGTGATAGTAAGTTGCTGGGCAGAAACCCTTGTTTAAAAGGATACACTTAAAACATTACTGTGACATCAGAACCAGCAAAGCAAAATCCTTCACACATTAGGTCATGACTAGTTTTGGATTCTTGTTGCTCAAATAGTGCTTGAACTGAACTGTGAAATTGTTCAGAAAATATCCTCTTCAAAGATTTTCAAACAGTTTTTTCTATGATTAAAATAGAAATCAAGAATCTGTTTATACTTTAAAATTTCTAACTCATAGGAGGCTCTGAGGCTCACAATCAACCACACAGTTCAGTTTCATCTTTTCCTAAAATGCCAATTCATGAGGTTTAAATCACTTTTTAGAGAAGGCAGGTGATTCATGAATAAATCAGTAAGCAGTAATACTGCAGGTGACATTCTCAGTCCCTGACTGAAATCTCTGTGGCAATAGGCTTTGTGTAGGACTTTTAAAATGGCCTGACCATATCCACAGCTCCGCCACAAAGGTTTACGTGGCTGTGGAAGTTGGCTTGGTTTGCCCACTGAGCAGGTAGGAGTTGTCCACAGCTTTCCCACTCCCATCCAGAGGAGCAGTCATACCTCCAGGCCCTTCTCCCATGACATAGAACAGGCTTGATGGCTGTGTTCTATTTTCCAGTTTCCTGAGTCTCCAGTTGTTCATCCTGGAAACCTGAGGACATGATTGCTTTTTCTTCTTTCTTTTCTCTTTGTCTCCATGTTGCCTGGGATCACTTTCCATATGATTTTTTTTTTTTTCATTTGGATCTTTACCTCCACATCTTGTTCTGTGAGGATCTAAGTTCCATCTAAGGAGTGTTTTATTCTGGAGCCTTTATTAGACTGACCTGCTCCTGAGAAGGAGATTGCTCCCTGGACACTTGGTGTGAGTCACTTGGACAGTGTAAGGCTTTGCCCCATTAAACAGGGCTCAAAGGCAGAGAAAGTCAAGGAAGATTGCCTCCTAAAGCTATATTTCAGTTTTCCTAAATCCTTGAGTGGGAAAAGTGACCCCACTTTATGCCATTTGTGAAGTGGTACCTCTATCATCTTGAAAAGTGTTACTTGTATGTAGTGTGTTATGCCAGTAGAGAAGGGACTCTGTAAACTCACAAGTGCCTCTTACCTGTCATAGTGGGTTTTTATTTTGGCTTATACATACAAAGTGCTACTTACAGCCTTAATTAAGGCATGCAATCCTACCTCTTATGTTGTAGTGGTGGGATGGAAAGCAATGGCACCTGCATAAGGTGTGAAACATTTGAAAAGAAAACCGTTAAGTTTATGATAGTGGAAGTTCCTTTGATGGAGCACAGCAGGTTGCAATAGCTTCTGTTCTTCCTCTGTCATGTCTAGAACATGACAGGACTGTGCAGACATGATGGTGCACCAGCCATCCAGAGGCTAGAAGGAGTATCGTCAACACATGAACATCTATCTGTGACAGCCTAGAAATTGTACACTTTCACACTTGTACCAACTAAACTCTGTGTCATGGGTACTTTTTGGTGTGTATGATGTGTGTCTATATTGTGTGGTGAACATGTTTGTGCGTGCACTTATGTTTGAGTGTGCATGGAGGTCAGAGGTTGATGCTGGATGTCTTATTCAATTGTTCACCAATTTCCCTTTGAAGACAGAGTCTCTCACTAAACCTGTGCCCACCAGTTGAGCTAGATAAGTGAGTCCAGTGGATCTTCCCTGTTCTCTAACCTCTCCAGTGCTGGGATTTATAGGTGAGTGTCACTGCACCTAGCATTTCATGAAGATGCTGAGTATTCAAAATCAGCTCCTCATGCTTGTGAAACAAACACTGAGCTCTGTCTCCTGCCCACAATACTTTCTTCTCTCCCATACTAGACAGCTGAGGCTCAGAAGGTGTAGATATGTGTGTGAGCCAGAATTCCAGAACCAACTTCTACTTATTCTTGTCCTTTTCTGACTCTTCTCAGTGAGGAAAGGTTTAGGCAATTGACTATAATTCCAGCCTTCTGTCCTCTTATCTAATGTTCAATGATTCTCATTTATTAAAATTTCATGATAAGTTTTCTAGACAGTGACCTAGCCAAGGGGTTAGAGTTTACTAGAGGGCAACTTCCACTGGAGATGAATTATTCATAGATAAATAAAGCACTTTTAAATGCAAGCCAGTGAAAAATAACAAATACTAATTTAGAAGGAACTTGTTAAGGGAAAAAATTATGAGAATAGCAAAGCTTATTAGACAAGATGGACTTACATTTCACATATGTAAATCAGTACAGAATATTATTATACTGTTTCATTCATGTCTGTCTTTATTCTGTAAGTACACATCATATTCTTGCTATATGCAATTTCTCTCTCAGTACCCATGCATCCTTACATGAATAAAGAAGAGATTTGAGATCCTTTTTACTCTATTAATACAGACACATACAAAAACCATTGAGAAAGACGATTCCCACTGCTCATTGCATGGTTTCCAAGATTCCTCTCACTTTTCTTTCTTTGCTGGTTGTATCACTTATCAGTGTGTTTTCCCAAAAGTGGCTTCTATAGGTGACTGTAGTATCCAGTGATCTTTGAGTATAATAGTGAGGTTAGCATCAAAATGTCACATTTCTACTGATATGGGATAAGATTGAAGAAGCTTCAAAAGAAGCATTGTCACATCACTGATCTGTGCTGGGCTTGTCCAATTGTCACTTGACTTCTGACTAAGTCAGGTACTGGCTATTCCCACCTCTACTGATTTTGACAAAAGGCCTAAGAATAATGAACTTCAGTTTTTCAAATACATCTACTTTTTAATCGCTACAAAAATGAGGGGAAAATAAAAGGAGGTACTAAATGCTGCTTAACATTTAGTGCTCATTAGTATATATATAATTAAATTATTCTAGTTTATCAAATTTCATGATGATTGTAGAGTATAATTCAAGTATGAAAATCTCTCTGTTGCAGGGATTCTGAAATTGAAATTTCAAGCTCTAGATCTACCAAATTCTATGTTAACATGGGACCAATAAGTACATTGGTGTGCACCAACTCACAAATAGTATACAACCTGCAAGACAGGAGTTGTGGGTGTTGTTCATTTTGTAAACGAAGGGGTGAAGGCACAGGGTGGTTAAGACTTGGCCAGTCATTTAGTTATTACTATTTAAACAAATGCTGTTGGTCTAACTCTCTTCTTAATATGGTAAAATTAGATATATTTTCCTTATAGAGTTTTCAATAATGCCCAAGAGCTAATTGTGTAGTTAAATGTATTTTTAAAAATTACTTATTTAGTTATGAGAGAGAGAGATAGAGAGACAGAATGGGCATGCCAGGACCTCTAGCCACTGCAAACAAACTCCAGACAAGTGTGCACCCTTGTGCATCTGGGTCCTGGGGAATTGAACCTGGGTCCTTTGGCTTTGCAGGCAAATGTCTTCACTGCTTGTTGGAGATGAGCCCTGAACAGACCTTTGTCCTGAGATAACCTCTGCCCTGAGCAAACTTCTGTCCTGAGATAACTTCTGCCCTGCGCAACTTTTGACCTTTTCTCATCCCCCCACCCTGTCACACCTAACTGATTAACATCCTGCCTGGCAGCTGCAGAGACATGAGAACTATACCGTGGCTTCTCAGAACAACCGCAAACTGTCCTAGGGCAAAGGCCAAGAAGATTCTGTAACTTTCCATTACCTGCCTCCTCCACCCCTCCCTCACCCAAAAACCCTAACCCTAACCCCTTAAAAAGGCCGCTGTGGCTCAAAAAATTGGACTCTTGACAAGTATACATTTGCTTGAGTCTCTTCCTCTGTCTCGCCCATCTTATTTCAGGTTAGGGTCCTCCTCGCCCCCATGAATAACTAGGTCCCGTGGGATGGGACAACTGCTAAACTATCACTCCAGTCCAGTTAAATGTATTTTTATTGCACAAACATAAACAAATGGTTAAATAGCTATTAAAAAGACATAAATAACTCCAATTTATGAAGTCTTAACTGAATAGCCGAGTTCACTTTAGCATGCTATTTTCTTTTAACTTTGGTTGCCATACTACTATGATTCATGTAATTATAGAAATAGAAATTATAAATATTAAAACCTTTATTTTTAGTTAACAATATGTTAAAAAGCATTTTCTTTGTGTCTATATACAATTCATTGTGGTTATTTTTAAAAAGCATTACAATATTTTATAATTACTTAATCATTACAGTATAATTTAGGTAATACTGCAATGACCACTTAAAATATAACTTCCTTGATACAATACCAGAACCTACTGGGTCAAATGTTACAAATATTAATCATATCAATATAGGCCAGGATTCATGTATTTCTATTGTAATCCAAAGCCCTTATGTGTCAAGCTTGCAGCATTATTGGCATGGCTGTCATTGAATTCTGAGACTTAAATTATTTATAATGAGCAAGACCTGACAACGAGTATTGCATCAAATTACAAAGCTGCTGCACAGCAAACAACAGAATGAAGACAGTCTACAGAATGGGAGAAAATCATCTGACAAGGGATTTATATGTATAGAATTCAAAACTGGAACCTCAGAAGGACACATGATCCAATCAATAAGTGGGCAAGTGAACAGATTTTAAAATGAAGTACAAATGGCAAATTAAAACACCAACAAAGGCTGGAGAGATTGCTTAGTGGTTAAGGTACTTGCTTGCAAAACCAAAGGACCTAGGTTTGATTCTGCAGGACCCAGTTAAGCAAAATGCGCAAGGTGGCACATGTGTCTGGAGCTCGTTAACAGTGGCTTGAGTCACTGGCATGCCCATTCTCTCTCTCCTTCTGTCTGACTTTGTCTCTCTCAAATAAATGAATAAAAATTATATATATATATATATATATATATATATATATATATATATATATATATAAAATCAACAAACTTCAACATGGCTCAACTCTCCAATTAGGAAACTCCCACATCCATTTCCATGTTTATCCATGTGTTACCAGGAGAAGAAATCAATCCAAGAAAGGATAGAACATTTGAAGCAAGTTAGTGCTTCAAATCATACCCTTAACAGTCTAGTTCAAGAGCAATTAATGATAGTTACCAGCATATTGATTAAGTGTCCTGCAGTATTCTACCCAGTGACTCTTATTTCATTAATCTCTACAAAGACAGGCTAGTATTAGTTAATCTGCCCCCATCTTATAGATGAAGAAAACAAGTATAAATATGGTTATGTATTTTGTCTAATAGAATAGCAAATGTAATCCATGGTAGAGGGTATATACAAACCATTTGACTTTTATTGTATTATAGAAAAAAAATTCTTCCTGCCAGGAACTGTACATCCTGAGGATGCCAGCATTGGCAATACTAGCTGCCCACTGAAGGGCAGGTAAATGAGAGTCAGGGCAATGCAGTTCTCTCTTCCACTCACAGAAAGACTGTTTTCCTGGAAGCCCCAGAATGAGTTTCCACATGTTTCACTACTACAGGATATCAACACTTTGCTAAGTCAAATGGCAGGTGCATCACAAGCATCTTCAAAGATAGCTCCTGTCAGGCTCTAGCAGCAGCCTCTGGCCTGTCAAGCTCAAACTCTGATTCCTTGGTCTCTGCTGAGTTTTCTCTTTAATCTAGTTGAGGACTCTCACTTTAACATGTCTTCATGAGCATGGTGCACATCTGAAACATTTGGGAAAGAACAACTTTAAAGCACATACATTTCTCTCCTGGCGTGATTTTGCTCCAGGTTTTTATGAGTTGTCACTGAATGTCTTCTTTGTCAGACATTCTCCGGAGGGAGACATCATGACCTTTTTAGGAGAATAGCAGTATGGCTCTCTGAGCTGTGCTGAAGGGACAGGCAATATCCTATGAGGCTTGGTGAAAATAGTTATTACCTTTTAATGCTATATAACTAAAAAGCAATAAATATGAAAATGGAAGAAGGTATAAGATATTTGCAAAATTCCAGATGAATTCTTTTTATTTATTTTTTGTTAAGGAAAATGAGCTCTTTTCTATGAATAAAACTCTTTTCTACAAGGATTAGTGCTTGAAATTACTGCATGTAATTTCTGATCAATAGTTTTAATATCTTCAAATTCTCAACTGTCTGTCAACAAAGCAATTTTATTCTGCAAATGATTTTTACCACAAACTTGAAATCATTTTTTGCAATTACTCTACATTTTATAACACTTGAAATTACTTTTAAGGATTTGACAACCCTTTCTTTCCTATCACAGACTAAGGTTGAGATTTTCCTACAATAATGTGAAAAGATTCAAATCTTGAACCTTTTCATATCAAGTATTTAGAAACAACAATGAAGTTCTGACTTTTAGAACATGCATTGTCACAGCAGTCATACAATAGGTACCTTGGATACATTTTGACACATTAACAGGAGTTTCAACACATTAGAAGATAGGGATTGGTGGCTCTGTCTGGTGGTTGACCCATCAGGATCTTGCACCCATGCCCCATCTCACCTGTCCTCAGCTGCATCTTGGATTCAGCAGAAGGGCTCTGTTTTTTTTTACCTATAATGTCACATTCTCTAGAGGCCTTGTCTGCTCATGCTCTGCAGATGGCTTCTACAGTGTTGTACCAAATAAAGGACCTTGTGTGCAACTGGCCTGTCTGGGCTCACAGCAGTGACAATAGATGTGACTTATTTTGCCCGTGGGCTGACACTCTGAAGCTCTCTAAGATGCCCCAGGGAGTCTGCAAGAGGCAGAATGGTGTTGCAGTTGAAATGCTGGCTTTGATGATGGGTGGCACCTCATCCCCTGATACCTGATGTTTCACATATTGTGGAAAAGACTCTGGGTTAGAGATGATCATATCTTCTGCTTTCTACGAGCTTTTCAGAAATTGAATTTTTGTTTATGTTTCTAGACTTTGGTGCTATTATTTTTTCTGCCATCTCACCAAATATTCTTTTTGGTTTATTTATTGGTGACAGGATCTCATGAGCTTTCTGTGTGGTCAAAGATGACCTTGAATTCTGATCCTACTGCTTCATCCACCTGAGTGCTGGGGATCAAAACTGGGGCCTCATGCATACCAGACAAGCACTTTTTATCACTGGGCTACATCCCCGTCCATTCAGCAAAGAAAAGGGTAACACAGAACATGCTGTTCCTTGGAGAGTGGATTTTTGGCACCAGCCTGGCAAGTTTTGGACCATAGCAGCTGCACTCTTTGTGGTGTCTCCTCATCAGCATAGGCAGGGCAGTAACAGCACTAAATGGAGGAGATGATCTAGACTGTCCCAGGATGCTCATTTTTTCCAGCCATGCCCAGCATACAGTGAGTGCTCAGTTGTAGATGATGACCATATTGCAACCATGGGTCATGGAGAGTGTAAAAACATTGACTGAGAAGTGATTGTCTCTAGCTTTTAAACTTAATTCCCAGAAATTAGTCATTATTTTGACTTCTACTTCTCTCCCATTGATATCAGTCTCCTTGTGAGACCCACTTGTAAAAAGATAAGCCAAGTGTATGGTTGGGGTTGAGGCACAAAGTAACATCCAACTCCTTGTCTCTAAGAAGACCCAAATCCTCCACTCAGCATCAATGAGCTGGCTAAAGCAGCCTGTAGTTAGCACAAAGTCTTTGCTCACAGTGATTTAAAATTAAAAGAATTCATTAATGTCCTTTGTACTCAGGGTTGTCTTACTTTTTATATACTTTTATATTTTTTATTTTTTATTTTGTTTTATTTTTCTAGGTAGGGTCTCACTCAAGCCCAGACTGAGCTGGGATTCAAAATGTAGTTCCAGGCTGGCCTCAAACTCACAGCAATCCTCCTACCTCTGCCTCCCTGTTGGGAACTATGAACCAAACCTCGGCCATGTTAACAGAAAGCGCCATATAACAAGTTAAGTTTCTACTTCCTCACCTAATACTCAACTACCACAGACAAAGACTACTATATAGCAAGTTAAGTTTCTACTTCCTCACCTAATACTCAACTACCACAGACAAAGACTGCCATATAGCAAGTTAAGTTTCTACTTCCTCACCTAATATTCAACTACCAGAAACAATGGGATTGTACACCTGGCCAAACACTCCCCCATCCTGCCAGTAGCTGATGAAGAAACAAAGGCATTGCAGTTTAACCAATAACTCTGTGATCTTTACCCCAACTATGTCCCTTCCCCCTACAACTCCTTGCCCTGACCATGTCTCCTTCCCCCTACAACTCTATATAAACCTACATGTAAGAATAAACTCTTGAGGCCATGACAAACACCTAGCATGGTCTCCTTCTTGTGTCTGTTTGCCTTCTTTTATTCAGGTTAGCTTCTCCTTGAGTCCTTGTTCAACTCCCCACTGGCCGGGGCAAGTGGCACCCACATGTTGGGCCCAAGGTATGAAGTGTGACCTGGGCGTCGCTCGAGTGGACGGCCATCCTCACCATTGGATCGCCACCCCACCAGGGTGAGTGAAGATCCATGTAAGATCACTACAGGCAATACACCTGTAAAACAGATCTGCTCTGTGGTCACCACAGAAGAGACCCACCTGTGATACAGACATGCTAAGGTAAGACAAGCGATGCAGACTTCTAGGCAAACCATTTAAGACTATTTAGTCAGATTTGAAAGGCACAAGAACTGTGGGTTTTCTTTTTGCACTTCTTTTCCTCCTTTTACTTTCGGTTGGCACCATCGCGTGGAATTGCAACATAGCGACAGGGCAACTGAAGCCTCTTGGCCAGGGCTACCCTCTGGCATTGGCTGAAGGCCCCTAGTTCCTTGTGAGAATCCCAACAGCCCATTTGGGCATTGGCAAAGACCTCCTATCTAGCCTCTCTTCCTATCAACAAAACTGAGTACCAACAGCCAGTAAATGCTCTTAGAGCAGCTGCCAGTTCTTAAAATTGTGGTCAGGCTCACGTCAGGACCACCGAGGAACCCCCATGCTGGTTTTCCAACTGGGAATGTTGCCCTCTGGTCTTGCTGTTTCTCCTCTTCCTTTTCTATCATGGGATAGACCCTAAGTAAGCATAAATTGTTGGACGACTTAAAACTTCACTCAAGACACAAGGAACATGGGTTAAGATTAAAAACAAAAGATTTAACAAAGAGTAAAAAGGAGCTAATTGCCATAGTAAAAGATATTTTAAAAGCACAAGGAATTAAGATTCCTTCAAGTTCTTTAAGCAAAGTTTTTGATTTTATCAGGAGGATTTGTTCTTTGTGTGTGTGTGTGTGTGTGTGTGTGTGTGTGTGTGTGTGTGTGTGTGTATGTGTTTATGTGTGCTCATTGTGCTTGCTAGTCATGTTATGTTTATGACTGTTTGTTACTAAAGAGATGAGATGGACACAGGTGACATTTCTTTCTCTTCTAGAGAACCATTTCAAGGAAATCAAAGACCTAAGCATAAAAATTAAAAAGAAAAAGTTAAATGTCTTTTGCAGGGGTAAATTTGCCAGATATTTGTTCTAGGTCAACTTCACCTTACATAGAGGATTATTAAAAACAACAAAACTTCCTCTAAAGAGGTAACTTATAATTTTTCAGATATTTTAAAAAAGATTGTAATGCCCTGTTACTTAAAAGGAGGAGGCAACTGACCTGACTTCTGAGCCAGCCTGCCTCAAGATAACAACAAAATTTGCCTTAGTTACTCCTAATAAAATCATTTCCAAGTGTGTTATTGGTATTAATGATATCAAATTGTATTAAGACTACTTTCTTTTTAGTAATAGGATTACTCAATTTGGTGTAATTTTTTAATAGCCTTATAAGAAAGATAATCGCTTCTCGGCCTTTTGGCTAAGATCAAGTGTAGTATCTGTTCTTATCAGTTTAATATCTGATACGTCCTCTATCTGAGGACAGTATATTAAGTGGATTTTTGGAGCTTGGAGTTGGAATAGGAGCTTGCTCCTTCCACTCCACGTATTGACCTCGTATTGCAGTATTTCCAGGAATGGTGCACCCCCTCGGGAGAATAAAAAAAAAAAAAAGAAAAGAAAAGATAAGTAATGACGGGGTGAGATGAATTGATTGAAGGAACTGGGAAGAAATTTTTCAATGATTACTTGTTAAAAATGCTTTTTGAGTGGTACTTAGATCAGAATATTAAAGTATATAAATAAAGGTGTGTGGATGTAAAAAAAAAAAAAAAAAAGAAAGAAAGAAAATTTCAGGCCAAACCTAAACACCATGCCTAAAGTTAAAGGTTTTTAAACTGTTTACAAATTTAAGAAACAAAAAAACAAACAAACAAACTAATTTTCAGGCCAAAATATGTTGGAATAGTTTGCTTAAGTTTTATCAAATCTAAGTCATGGATAAAACATAAAATTGTTTTATGTTTATAAAAATTTCTGTGGTACATAAAAATCAGTAGCTATCAAGTTTAAGCCAAAATCATTGGTTGTCAAGTAATGTTTTTTCTTTCAAAAATTTATCAAGGGCTGTTTTGGCTCAGAAAAGACCCTATTCTACTCTATTGTATGTAAAGTAACTATCTCAATTTTGGCACCATGATAACATTTCATTAGATTTTGTTAACTTACATTCAAAAATTATAACTATACAGAACAGTCATCTTGATTTTGATGCTACTAAGGCTGCTAATGATTTATTTACTACAATTAAGTCTGTGTTGCCTGGTTGGGACTCTCTAAGTTCCTGGACAGGCAGCTTTACAGCCGTGGGAGTTTGCCTTCTGCTTCTCTTATGCCTATTGCCTCCTTTCTTCAAGTGTTTAATGAAGTCTATTGTAAATGTTCACACAGAGGTCCGAGCTGTACACTATAGGACATGTCCTTGGCTCTCTCAGACTTTATCCTAGTTCTCCCTGAATTTTGTCCAGTGGGTGGCCAGAAACCGATAAGAAGGGTAAAGAAAAATCTAAAACAGAGAAACCTGCTGGGTCAAAAAGCACTGAGGATAAGGTAATCTCCATTGTGATGGGCTAAGCAAACAATGGTACTTTACGACTTTTAAAATGATAGGTTTATCTAAACAGGTGGTCAGAGGCCAGAGCCCCTCTTCCTCTCCTCCCCCCACAGAGGAGTGTTTCTGGAATGCACTTAAAATGGAGATTGCTCCAGGACTTTAGGAAAATTAATAAGGGCATGGTACCTATGGGAGCCCTACAACCAGGCCTCCCCACTCCAGTAGCAATTCCTGCAGGATATTGTAAAATCATTATTGACCTAAAAGATTGCTTTTTTTTTTTTTACAACTCCCTTAGGATCATCAGCATTTTACATTTAGTTTACCTGTGGTAAATTTTAGAGGCCCTATGCAAAGATTCCAATGGAAAGTGTTGCCCCAAGGGATGGCTAACAGCCCTATGTCAAAAATTTGTGGCCCAAATTCTAGATCCATTTAGACATAAATGGCCTTCTTTGTATATCATTCATTATATGGATGACATCCTCTTGGCCGGTCCTGATCCCACTGAACTCCTTATTTGCTCTCAAGAGCTTTCTGGGGCCCTTACTGGGGCTGGTCTTCAGATAGCTCCCGATAAAATTCAATTAAAACTTCCTTACTTATTCTTAGGCTTTAAACTTTTTCATAACATAATTCTTTCACAAAAGATTCAACATAGAACTAATCATCTAAAAACTTTAAATGATTTTCAAAAACTCATAGGAGATATCAATTGGCTCAGGCCTTATCTTAAGCTAACTACTGGAGAGCTTAAACCCTTGTTTAACATCCTAAAAGGAGACCCAGATCCTGCTTCAGGCCGCTCATTAATAGCCCCCGCCCTAGAATCCCTAAAGATAGTGGAGGCTGCAATTCTGAGCCAAAGGGTCACTTTTATCTTTTATAAAAAGCCTCTTCTCCTGGTCATTTGTGCCACTAACTTTACATCTACCAGGGTGTTCTGGTAGCAGGGGCTCCTCTTCTGAGTCCATTTACCCTCCAAATTAAAAACGGAGGATTTATATCCCATAAAAGGCTCTCTAAGAAATATCCTTCATCATGCCTTGCTTGTCCTAAACTTTTTAACCCTTGATACTCAGGGAAATTCAGCTTCTGATCACTTTTGGCACACAAATACAAAAAACACCTTTGCCAAAGCCATGTGGAAAGATCCTTTAACTTTAAAATGGAATGGCCCAGACCCAGTACTCATTTGGGGTCGAGGATCAGTATGCTTGTTTGACACCAAAGAAAATGCTGCGAGATGGCTGCCAGAGAGATTTGTAAAACAAGCTGATGATCCTCCAGTGACATCTCACATATCCAGGGAAGAAACACTTCCCTGAGAGAATCTCCCTTTTTTTTCCCTAACAGGACAAAGCTGGAAGGACCTCTATTTATCTTAATCCTCTCACTCATAATCAGACCCGTTATTATAATTAAAATCATGTCTTTTATATGTCAACAGATTAAAGCCATTAAGGTTCAGCCTTTACAGGTCCATTATCACAGACTGGAGCTGGCAGATCAAGGCGTTGCCACTGAAGACCTACCACCTGCAGCTGTCACTCTCCCTTGATCTTACATTCTGTACTTATTTACTATACTGCTGTCCTCTACACCTCTGCTATCACTGCGGTCTACCTGTCTTGGCCAAATAGCTACCCTTCCTTTAGGAGCTGCATAGGATTCAGACCTATGCATATCAACTCACAATAAAGTGAGTGTGATATGGGCACCAACATGGGTGCGAGGCAAAGCACCACAAGGGAAGGTCCCTTTCTGACCTCTTCTGAATTCCCTGAGAGAAAAACCTGACTTGTATGGAGGTTGGTACCATAACTGTTATCACTAAGGCCATGCCTTGCTCTCTGGCCACATAGGCCCTGCCTCCCCTCCCCAAAAGGTACCAAGGGCCAAAGTTGTGGGAAAAAGACATCCCCATGGGAGGAGTCGGGTCCCTACTCCCCCAGTTGGTTAATGCCCACCGCTTCAAAGCGGGCCTCCCCTTCTTTTTGTATAAAAGAAGGGAGGAGATGTTGGGAGCTATGAACCAAACCTCGGCCATGTTAACAGAAACTGCCATATAGCAAGTTAAGTTTCTACTTCCTCACCTAATACTCAACTACCACAGACAAAGACTGCCATATAGCAAGTTAAGTTTCTACTTCCTCACCTAATATTCAACTACCAGAAACAATGGGATTGTACACCTGGCCAAACACTCCCCCATCCTGCCAGTAGCTGATGAAGAAACAAAGGCATTGCAGTTTAACCAATAACTCTGTGATCTTTGCCCCAACTATGTCCCCTTCCCCCTACAACTCCTTGCCCTGACCATGTCCCCTTCCTCCTACAACTCTATATAAACCTATATGTAAGAATAAACTCTCGAGGCCGTGACAAACACCTAGCATGGTCTCCTTCTTGTGTCTGTTTCCCTTCTTTCACCCAGGTTAGCTTCTCCTCGAGTCCTTGTTCAACTCCCTGCTGGCCGGGGCACCTCCCAAGTGGCTTTTTATATTTATATATTTTTATATCTATATAGATTCAAGAAGACCAGCCATAGTAATCAGGAGACCACTTATAACTTTAGTTTTGACTGAAGACACAAGTTGCCTTTGCAATTGAAATGTTAATTCTACAGAGAGGACAGACTTTATTTCTTTTGCCTGTTGTAGGTTTGTTATTGAAAATTGGATTTATATAGTAAAACTTCATTGTAAATGGGCACCAATGTATGCTAAATGACCACTGAATCCTGTGGAATCACACACACACCAGTTACTTCCACATTCAAAGAGTTTGCTCATGATTAATGCTATTGCAATGAATACCAAAGAAATTAATAACTGTTTGTCACTTTAAAAAGTGTTGCCGATTAATTTTATGCTATTTTTATTCTCATTTATCATAGGAGCAGGGACCTAGAATTTTAATGTTTAATATGTGATGGGAATTAAAGAAGTAACTTTACCACACTGACCTTTTCAATACTCTAATCTTTGCATCACTGACCCCCAGACTTCTGCCTAGTAACAGTGTGGTTGCTGAGAGAAGTGAAAGCAAAACCTGTTGGGCAAATGAGAACAGGGAGGAAATATTTTAAGACACAGTTTCATAACTCACCAACTGTATTGGAAATTTAGATTTTTAGACTATTAATTATCTTGACAAACATTGTAATGTGTGCAGAATGTGGCACCACATAAATCCATTCTGGTGACAGAGAGTGTAATGAACAGGGGAACTAGTGGAAACCCAGAGCAATCACTGTACAATCTGGAAACTGGATCGAGCTTAAGTCCCGTTGGGTTTCTGAGCATCTTTCTTGGCTTTCTGTAGAAAATACAGCTTGGCCCCAGAAAATCCAAGTGCCCAGAATGGAGCTGAAGAGTTAATTATTTGGAAAATGTCCTCTACCCCAAGAGAACTTTGATGTCCTGTAATCTCTGTTGGACAGTGCTATGATATCATCTTCCACTTATATACAGCATGATTCATTCTTGCTCTGATGAGAAGTATTTTTCATGTATTTGTTTGTTCATGTGTTAGTTTGTCTAAATATTCAATGAAATACCAAATAACTACAGAGTATAGCATTATACAAGCTAATATAAGGAGGTTTCAGTCTAAAAAAAATGAACTAAGGAAGAGTACAGATAGTTGAGGATAGATCCCTTCAGGATGAGAGATCCTGACTGTGACTTTCTGGGTATTCTGAGGACTACTTATCCTGGTGTGGGTAGGCTTTTTAAAATGAGAACGAGAGAAGACAGAGAAGGCACTGTGAGTGGAGGCAGATGTTAAAGCTAAGCAATGGTGCACAAATATGCCAAAGCTTGCCATGTGAAGCTGTGGCCAGGAATCACACAGACTCACTCACAGATCCCACATTATAGAACTGGTCTATTGTTTTAGATGCTGGTCTTCAGGCTCATGAAAAGGTAGATTTGTTAAAGCTATTGGCCTTTTGTTATGGAAGCCATAGGAAACAAAACCAGTCCATCATGCTGGCTGAAGCATTGTGGGTATCAGAGGTAAGTCTATATCTATACTATGTACAATGACAATCGAGGTGGCATTGCCGCTTTGTAGTACATGGTAATCAACTTACCTGCAAACCACTGACTGTTTTACTTGAGAGTCCATGTCATACTGGGCTCAGCACTGACCTCTGTGGCTGACACTGGGCACTTACTAGAACCTAGACCAGCATTACTGTGATCATGCTGGGAGCTATGCCCTGCTATGCCTGCCACTTTGGCATATCTGTCCTTGATCCCCTTGCAGAATTCCTTTGCCCTCAGAGGAGAGAGGCTGACACACACCTTCTGATGATTTGAGTGTCCTCTGCAGTTAATTGCACATGAAGTCACAACTGAGATTTCTTCTCACTTTTCACCTAGTCACCCATTTATTCCTTTTTCAGATATTCTTTTCTTTAATACCACATTATTGAAACCAAAAGCCTTTGAACAACCAGCAAAGTCACCTACTACCCACTTCCCATGGATCTACACACCCCCTTGCCTTGTGGCACTTCAGGTTCCACACAGTGAATGGCAGGTTTCTTACCTAAATCTTTTCCATTGAGAGGACCAATACTCATCGTTTTCTGTAGAGCTGCCTTTAAGTGTGGCTGTCATGACTCAGAGGTCTGTCTGTGGCTTATGCCCATGCCCACAGAAAACTCATCCATTCAGGAACCAAGCTTGGACTGCTAGCTGCTGACAGGGAATGCCTCCTGAAGCTCTGGGCAAGTCTAAGGGTGATGATGCCCACTCTTTGGATTCCTGGTTCTTAATTCAGCTGTCTAACTCTGTATCCAACTAACCGCCTCAGAAATGCCTGGTTGTTCCGTGGCCAGGGCACAGCTGTCTGCATGACACTGTAGGCCTCTTTTCAGAAGGACTGTGAGATCATGGCTGTGCTCTTGTCTTGTTGAGTTATGAGGTTCTTCCTCAGGACCTGGGAGCTCTTTAACTTGATGGGCTCTGAAAACCAACAAGGGAAAAGGGCTTTCCTCTAGTTGGATGGTCATAGCCTCAGCCACTTTTTATCTCTTTTTGTTATTATTTGTTATGCCTTCATGTCTGTCCCTCAGGTTTTTAGGAAGGGTATAATTAATCTATTACCATCTTCACTGATCATCTCTCAGCTCTATCCAGGTTGCTTCCCAAACACATTGTTTGTTATGGTAACTGTACCTCTTTGCTTGTGAAAGTTAAATGCTGCCTTCTAGCCTCACTCTCCTTGTGATTTCTTCTTGCACTTATCCTTTAGGGAGGAATGAATATGTATATGTGTGTGTAGTGTGTTTATGAACATATGTATTATATTACTTGGAATTATTTTATATAGAAATTTTATTTATTTATTAACATGCTAGCATATATGCACACAAACACGTGTGTGTGTAGGCATGCCAGAGTTTCTTGCTGCTTTAAACAAATGCCTGTATAGCTTCATGTGGTTGGCTAGGGAACTGAAGCCTGACCATCAGGCTTTGCAAGCAAGAACCATTAATCATTTAGCCACATCACTTGCCACTAGGCATTTGTTTATGTAAGTATGGACTTAAGAATACTTATTGAGTTAAAATCCAATATCACTTTGTTCACTTTTGTTTTGTTTAAATTATTTCAGTTTGTTCCCATGTTCCTTTGATTTAACTCATCCTTTCACCTTGGGTTGGCATGAACATTTTCTTACTGTTTGGTGCTACAATATTCTCTCATATGTTTTCTGGCTTAGTCCTAGAATCAGCCATTGTTCCATGGAGCCCTGGCTTCTGCTTTGAAGAAGAGCCTTGGAAGGTATCTTTTGGTAAACGTTCTGTTTTTGCAAGTGAGCACCTTTACACACTGAGCATCTTCCTAACCCAAATGCCTAGTTTTGGATTCTAGCCCCTCTTAGCTGCCAACAAAGCAAGGAAACGTGTGGATACTAACTCATATGTATATACACACCTAGAAATGGCTCCCTTTGTACCCGTTTGAGTCTGTATTAAACTAAACGTGTGGACACTAGCTCGTATATATACACACACCTAGAAATGGCTCCCTTTGTACCCGTTTGAGTCTGTATTAAACTAAACGTGCGGACACTAGCTCGTATATATACACACATCTAGAAATGGCTCCCTTTATACCTGTTTGTATCTGTATTAAGCTAAATGTGAGTTCATGCTTGGGCTGCAAATCTGTTACACCTCCACATGAATCATTCTCGCTTCTCCTGTGTCTACTTGTGAACCTCAATCCACTAAACTGGAGAAAATTTGGGACATATTTCACAATGGCTACCTTGGTATCATTGTTGCCATCATACTATGAAAGCATGGTTGTGTTCTGGTGGTCAAAACAACTGTGTGAGACAGCATGTCCAAAGCTGTGACATCACAGAAACTGTCACTCTTGTTAGTTTCATGACTCGAGCAATCAATCAGAATTATCACCGAGTCTTTCTATAGGGTCATTGCTCCAATGGTTTTTACTCAAAGGAAACATACCCATACTGTTTTGTATTAAGCTATCTGTTCAGGCTCTGGGTGATCATTTTTCCTTATGGTCCAAATTTTCTGAAACATAAGAAATGTCACAGATGGTCATTATGGCCATCTTGGTAAAAAGATGGAGTCATGATTCCCATAATCTATTCATGTTGAATCAGAAGCCAAAAGTTCACGTCACATATGTCTGTCTACCTCATTTTCTCTTCCTGTCATTTCGTGATTCTCATTATATGCATGCTTATATTCTTATACTTTAACCTTGTCTGTGCCTGGGATTCAGAATTACACTGACATACAACAGATCACATTACACATTTTATAATATTATATGTGCACATAGGAGGCATCATCGGACAAATGAAGGCCTAAAGGGACATTCTCGGGACCTAAGAACTTAAAATCTGGAAACAAGGGAATGAAGTACAGAGATGAAAGAAAATCAGTTTCAACTACTTCAGGCATGGTAAATTGTGAGAAACTGGCTACAAAATATATTCAGGAACCAGTGGAAGGTGAGAATTACTTTAATAGGTTTGTTTGTCCAAATCCACTCTCATATCAACTGCCAGTCTTGTTATAGGAGTGTTGTGCTTTCCTGCCAGAAGGAGGTGACTTGCTCCTGAGATTTTTGGCGTCTTGCTTTTAGGTAGAAAGAGGAGGTTAGAGAGTTTGTCTTCCACCAGCTGCAATTTCTCAAATGTCTGTCTTTTGGTTCAAAACAGCCAATATATAAAAGTGGGTTATGTTGGATAGGACATTTTATAGTCTGGTATGGTGATGTGATCTTATATCAAATCTCTGAATCTCTGTTTTTGTCTCTTGAACCTGTTTTTTTTTCTTCTGTTCTTCAGATAATTCCTATTTTTCCATCTTCAAAATCATTGAGTTTCTTCTCTTGCTCTGAAAAATTTGCTATTGAGTCCATTGAGTGATTTTTTTCCCCCTTTTTTACTAGTACACTTTTAAGCTTGGAAATGTCCAACCAGATCATTTTTATGCTTTCTATTTTTATGCTTCTGCTTCCATGATGAAAGTATTTGTTGGGTCTTAAGATAGTCACATTTGAACTTTTGTTCCAAGATCTTCTACATCTTGGTATGTTCATGGTCACTTTTATTAAGTACTATTTCTTCCAAAGTGGTTTACAAATTCATAGGTTGTCTTTAAGCTTTATTGCCTGTTCTATAAGATTCGGTTGAAAACTCAATATTTAAGTAATATAGTTATTTTAGAAATTGGTATTCTGACTTTATATTTTTCTCCCTCTCCTCCTTCCCTTTCTTCTCTTTTTTATCTTCCTTATTTGCTTCCTATCTACCTTTATTCAGATATGTGTGTGGAGATGACATCCTCTATTATTATTTTTTTCTTATCTCTACCAAAGAAGATAAAAGTGGATAGTGAAGGGGAGTCAGGTAGCTTCTTAGGTAGTTTAGGGTGACCGTACCCTGAAAGTAAAAGCAGAGATGTCCTTAAATCTGCCCTTATAATCTCCACTTTACTAGAGATCATAGAAATATCTCTCCTCTTCTTATCTCTTGACTAAAGGAGTTATCTAGACCTGTTTTTCTATAAATAACCTGGACCCATCCTGGGAGGGAGTTCCTCTTTCCTAGAATTTAGTTCTGGCCTTCTGATTTATTAAGCTCAGCCCCCAAACTTGACTTCATGGCTGGTCTCTTCTTCTTTCTTTCTTTCTTTTTTTAAAAATTATTAAAATAATATATTTAAGATGAATCACAAATACAATGCATGTTGTAATTCCTCTTATTTTGGTTTGCTTTAACAGTATTCAGTTTATGTCTTCATTTATGTTGTCCATTTAATAGACTTCCCCAGCAGTCCTCTTCTCATAATTAGTAGGCATATTTATACCATAACATGTTGAGTGGCTACATTTTATTTAATGTATTGCTCTTTACTGTTTTTGTACCTCAGTGTTTCTCAACCCTAGAAACTCATGTTAATCACATAAGAAACTTAAGAAAACAAACAAACAAACAAACAAACAAACTGATACCTAGGCACCACCCCAGACCAATTAAGTAAAGATCCAAGAGTTGTAGGTGTAAAAGCCATGATGATAGTTCCTAATTTTTTATTTTATTTTTTTCTCAATTTTTATTAACGTTTTCCATGATTATAAAAAGTAGCCCATGGTAATACCCTCCCCCCGCACTTTCCCCTTTGCAATTCCATTTTCCATCATATCTCTCCCCATCTCAATCAGTCTCTCTTTTATTTTGATGTCAGGATCTTTTCCTCCTCTTATGATGGTCTTGTGTAGGTAGTGTCAGGCACTATGAGGTCATGGATATGCAGGCCATTTTATGTCTGGAGGGAGCACGTTGTACAGAGTCCTACCCTTCCTTTGGCTCTTACATTCTTTCCGCCACCTCTTCCGCATTAGACCCTGAGCTTTGGAAGGTGTGATTGAGAGGTTACTCAGTACTCCAGTCACTCCTTCCAGCACTATGATACCTTCTGAGTTATCCCAAAGTCACTGCCATCTGAAAAGAGAAGATTCTCTACCCTAAGTGAGAGTAGCATTAATGTACGGGTATGAATATTAAGAGTGCTTCCTGGGCCATTTGATAAGCATAGTATATATGTTTTTCCAGATATCAGCAGATGTTACACCCCTAGGGCTCATGACTACCCCTGTTTTAAGTTTTCAGTATCAGGGATGTATTCCCTTCCCATGGAGAGGGCCTCCAGTCCAATTAGAGGGAAGTTTGTTTCCCCCATAACAGACGTGCCACTATTGCACCCATTAGCTCATTTGGCCTGGCTGGCCAAATATAAAGCTTGGAGTGTCCACTGATGAGTATCTTCACTGGTGATTTCTCTTTCTCCCATTGAACTGCATGCAAATTGGCTTCTTCCAGCTGTCAGCTAGTCTACATGGAGGAGGTTATCAGCTCAGTTCCAGCAAGATTTCTTAGTGGCCTTGCAGCCCAAGTATATGGAGTCTTCAACAATAGGGTCTCACCATCTATTCCTGGTGGGAAACCAAGGGTCTTGGCAATGGCCTATAATGTTTTGGGGGCAGTTTAATGAGAATAAAATATGCATTTATCCAGACAAGAGCAGGCTTTATACTCCTAGGGCTCATGACCTCTCCTGCCATAGGCTTTTGATTAGGTTTTCAGAACCAGGCATGTATTCCCTCCCATAGAGCAGGCCTTCGGTCCAATTAAAGAGCAGTTGGTTTCCCCCAGAGAGACATGCCACTATTGTACTTGTTCAGTCATTTGGCCTAATTGGCCAAACTTGAGGCTTCCAGTGTCCAGTTTTCACCACTGATGACTTTTGTCTCCGATAAGGCTGCATACAGTGCACTTTTTTCCAGCTTTCAGTTTCCTTGGCTACAAGGAGGTTTTCTGCTCAGCACCAGCTTGATTTCTCAGTGACTTTGCTGCTAAGGCATACAGAGTCTTCAGCAATAGGGTCTTACCATCTCTTTTTCACAGGAAACCAATGACCTTGGTCATAGCCTATAATGTTTTGGAGGCAACAGGGACCTCCCTGGCCAACAACTCACTGGAAGGGATCTCATCTCTGGCACTGAAAATTTTCTAGTGACAATCTATGGCTTGTGGACAATGTCTGGCTTCTTCTTGAGTCAGGCCCTAGCCCAGACCAATCAGTCCTCATTCTGGCTCACCTGATAGGTTTATAAGTAGATGCTTACCAGGTAGTCAGATCATCCCTCCCCACTTTTTTTTTTTTTTTTTTTTTTTTAAGGGTAAGGTTTCACTCTGGCCCAGGCTGACTTGGAATTTACTATGTAGTCTCAGGCTGGCCTCGAACTCATGGTGATCCTCCTACTCTGCCTCTCCAGTGCATGCTACCATGCCCAGCTCAGAACCCCTTATTTTTGCTGGATGTTTATTTCTCATGGACTTCTAGGTTCCTGGTAAGTGTCCCCCACCTTGTTCCCACATGGGCTCTCTACCCCTCCTGCCCTCCACATGGCAGAAACTCTCTGCATTTTCTTCTCTAACCCTTTCTCATGGTTCAGGTTCACGTGGGTTCTCTCAGTCCACATGGGTGCAACCACGTTTTCTTCCTCAGTTCTCAAACCTCACATTCTGCATATTTATAAATAAAATGCAGTGGTTTATAAATCATTCTTCTCAGTCTGGTTCATCTCAATTATTGACATAAATACAGACATAAATTCAGGGTTTGGTGTTCAAAGACCTTCCAAACCCCTCAAACCCCATTATAATAGAATTGCCAAAGTACAAACCTGCAAGAGCTCTAAAATTTGAACAAAGTTGAGTCATAAGTTCCAAAATATGTATTTATGAAAAGCTACTAGTGCCAACAAGTTGACTGAAGAGGACACCCACCCTTATCCCAGCTTGGCCAGTTACAGTGTCAGTGTTGTCACTGGCAGGCCAGGAAAACCAGGCATATTCACTTCAATTGCAGGCGTAGGATATACACCCACGGTAGGCAGCACTGCCTGAGTGTGTCATGGATGAATAATTGAAAGCTCCATTAGCCTGAGATTGGGGTCTTGACAGAGATGACAAGCTGAAGTAAACCAGCCACACATCTGGTAGAGAGTTCTTGGAAATGAGAGAACCAGAAAATGGTGAGAAAAACTACTCATGTTTCCATGGCTGAGAAGAACTGGCATGTGTATAGGACTTTCCCAAAATAATGGCATGTAAAGTGAAAGGAAGGAAGCCAGGAGAAAACAGAAGGAAGAAAGGAAGGGAAGGAAATTGTAATATAAATATGAGCTGTTGCCCTCCCCTGTTGCTTCATGCTATCACACCTTTTTTTTTTTAAGAATAATTTACTATGCTGTTTAATGTGAAGTAAAAACGCCTCTCTAGCATGTCACCCAGAGATGGTGTTAAGAGTGCAGACATCTCCAACATGTCTTCTAGAGACCATTTCACCCACTGCTTGTTTTGCCACTAGCCTCTTATAGCTCTCTTCAGCAGTGACAAGGCAGATTCCTTTTCCTCTGGGAAGAGAAACCCATTTTTGTTGCCTTTGCCAATAATGATGATGTTGGAAAGCTGGGTAGCAAAACTGTTGCCATTGGTATCTTTCACATGAACCACATCAAAAGAGCCAGGATGTCTTTCTCTGTTAGTGATCACACTGATTTTTGCCAAGTTAGCTCCTCCAGTCACCATACACAGGTTATGGGTGTCAAACTTGATGAAGTCAGTTATCTTGTCAGTTTGCAAATCAATCTGAGTGGTGTCATTGGCCTTAATGAGGGGATCAGTGTAGTGAATGGTATGAGCATCATGGGTCACCCAATGAGGGTTTCCTTTTGTGCCCACAAAGATTTTTCTCACTTTTCACAACTTATTCTTGGTCTCCTCAGGAGTAATACAAGGAACAGCAAAGCAACCCCTAGTATCATAGTTCAGAAATTCTTTCCAGTGTTGTCAATGCTGAGGACATCCGCAAACCCACCTGGGTGGGTGATATCAGTCCTGACTTTGCTGTCAATCTTAATGAAGTGCTGAATGCAAATTTTCTTTACTTCATCCCCAGTTAGGGCATACTTAAGTGTGTTCTTTAAGACAATGATCAGAGGCAGACATTCTCTCAGCTTGTGGGGACCAGTGGATGGACAAGGAGAAAACTTGCTGGTCAATTTATCTAATATCCAATGTTTTGAATCTGCTACTCTCTTTCAGGTGCTTCTTAGGACCATGAGCCATGGCTGTGCTGGGAAGGGAAACAGCTATCAACACCTTCTTGATGCCTGTTACAAGGCCCCATTTCCTCCAGCAGCTCATAAATAAGTAAGGAAAATCCTAGAGTCAAAGAGACTGCTTATACTTCCCATCTTTGTGGCAGATGCAACAGTCTGAGAATTTGGAGCCATTTATCACTTTGACGGTTAGAACATAAACATGTGTTGGGGAAAGGATTTGAGTTTGGTTGCCTACAATATGTGGTTAATGAATTGTCTTAGGGGTTTTATGTGTCCCTCTCCCACAGCTTTGTATGGCAGTTGTCTCATTCCCATTAAAAGGCTTTTCTCATTTGAACTGTTTTTATGAATAAGGGCTCTTCCATTCTCCACAGCCGATTTGCTTTTATTGTCTTTATTGCATTTTAACAGGGAGACAAATGATAGCACAAACAGAGGTGTGGGAGGCTACTTTGCCTTGCTTCGTGTGTCTCCATTAACCTTTGCTCATCCCTTAGCTCAGGCTGCGGGATGTACACCTTCAGTGCATGTCATGAAAGAACAGCCAGATCTGAAGATCTGAGGAGAAGCTCTGCAATGGGACACAGTAGTGTCCTTGAAGTGGTATTTTCTTCCTAAAGTGTACAAGAAGTTATAAAATAATAGTATTAACATCATTTTCAATATAAACATTATAAATAAGTATAGAGGTATATGGATGGAAGGAAATATTTATCTCCTGTATGCTAGGCATTCTATATACTTTTGAATATAAGTATATATGAATATACAATATGTCTTTATGATAAAAAATTTAAAAGATATAGTATACAGAATCATGGTATAAATTATTTTCATTTCCTTTTTACTCCAACTGTTAATTCTTAACAATTTCATCTGCATGTTCATACAAGTTTTTATATTTTAATCTTCTGTTTTGTCATAAATGGATTCAACATAACAATCTCACATATTATTTTTTTCTTTTGCCTACAGCAAGTTATAGGAAGGTTTACTTTACATAAATCTTGATTTTTTTTTAGTAGCGCTTCCCTCTTGGCATCAAATTATTTTTTAACTGTTAATACAATCAAAGCCACACTGAACATCCGTGAGCATTTTTCTTTCCAGTGAAAGCATCTAGAAGTGAAATCCGTGTATCTTACTGTTTGGCAGACACTGACATGTTAGCTATATGCCCCAGGCCACCTGTACCATTTGAGTGAGGCTTTACCCTCCTTGTGTGCTCTTCTAATACTTAGAATGCCTGACAAAGAAAAGCCCTAATCCTTGTTTTTTTCAGCTGAGAATAAAAAGCTTCAGACATGTTCAATAAAGTTGCCCGAGGTTACATAGCGACAATGTGGAAGACATGTCTTATCCATCACAAGAACCTGGCCCTTTCCACAGCCAGAGGTTGTTAGCTTAGTATCTGTACCTAGCTTGCCACACCATTTGTGACGTCAGATTGAAAGAAGGGTTCTAAAACAATGAGCCCTGGAAAAATTTTCCCAGAAATACCATACTGGGGAAAGGAATTGCTAAACTCTGGTGCCAGAGGAGGGACTGAGCTCCAAGGAAGAGATGTCTCACAGTGCTGACAGTGTAGCTCACAACTACATTAATACTTACACGTTTCCTGGATTTGCTTCATCCTTTCTATAAAATTATAACACTGCTAGAAGGAACTCAAAGAGAAAATATCTTTAGTAATATTATAAGTGATTGATGAAGTTAATGTCAATTGTCATAAGTAAACTTGTTAGGTATGTCTTATGTGGTGTGGTGGTCTGATTGAGGTGATCCCCATAAACTTAGGGGGTCCGAATGCTAGGTTCCCAGCTGATAGAGATTTGGGAGTTAACGCCTCCTGGAGGCAGTGTATTATTGGGGGCGGGCTTATGGGTATTATAGCCAGTGTCCTCTTACCAGTGTTTGACACACTCTCCTGTGTCTGTTGTCTACCTGATATTGGCCAGGGGTGATGTCCACCCTCTGCTCATTCCATCATTTTCCCTGCTTTCATTGAGCTTCCCCCTCCAGCCTGTAAGCCAAAATAAACCTTTTGTTTTTTTTTCCCCAAGCTGCTCTTAGTTGGGTGATTTCTATTACAAATGTGACCCCAACTGCAACATGTGGTGACTCTGCCTTTCACCCTTCCAGAGGCTTTGCATACATTAATATAGACTGTCCTTATTTTCCACTGAGTGATGTTTTATTACTATCTTAATTTTACACATAAGTAAGAGAGGGCAAGTAATTTGCCTAAAATCCCATAGCACATTGTAAGTGTTTGAACAGACTGTCAGCCTTCAGGGACAAAGCTCAGCAGCAATTTCCTTTTTGGTTGGGTAAAGAAGCATTTGTGTGGGAAAAATATAGCCTTTCCTCTATGGAGCATGACTAAAAGAGACAGATCAGACCCTGATGAATTTTCTAGACAATTAAAACTTGTCTTCTTAAAATAAAGTGAAGACAACAGTATATAGAAGGATTTCTCATACTAATAAGTGTCAAAATTAATACTGTGAAAACAACTATATAACCAGAAATGATCTACATCTGCATGGCCTTCCCTGACACAATAGACTACATCTTCTTAAATTGTAAGCCAAAGTAAGTTAATTCTTAAGTCAATTTGTGTTTGGTAACAAAAAGAAAAAAAAATATATGTATACACACATATGGTTACGTTTTAGTTATTTTGTTTGTTTGACCGACTACAGCTGTGGCCTTTGGTGCCCATGTCCTATGCCTTTCCTTAGACTAAGGAAATGAATCCCTATTTAATGTTTCAGATCTGGAAACCAGAGTCCTCTCTGGAATGCCAAGGTGGTTGACTAACAGAAATGTTGGGACAATCTTTTTCTTTTTTTTGCCAGTTTTGTTGGCAAAACCGCTTGGGTGGGCATGTTTGCAAATACATCAACCTGCAAGCGTTCTCACTAATGAGTGTGAACAGAATGTGGGGAGGCAAACTCAGCAGAACATTCACAGTGTGTATAACTGACCTTGGCACATGGTCAATCAGTACTAGCCAGCTTGCCTTTCTCCTTGTACTCATCTTTCTCCACTTTCCTTTCCCTTCTCTCTCCCCTCCTCCCTCCTTTCATTCTTAGTTATCCAAACTTTTATTTTTTTTTTGCATGTGCATATGTATGGAGGCCAGCAGATTACCTTGAGGAGATATTATTACAAATGTCATCCTTTTTTTTTTTTTTTTTGAGGTAGGGTCTTGCTCTAGCTCAGGCTGATCTGGAATTCACTATGTATTCTCAGGGTGGCCTCAAACTCATGGTAATCCTTCTACCTCTGCTTCCCAAGTGCTGGGATTAAAGGTGTGCACCAACACATCTGGCTTGTCATCCATCTTTTTTTGAGACAGGGTTTCTCATTGACATGAAGCTCACCAATTAGGTTAGACTAGCTGACCAGAGAGCCTCAGGGCTCTACCATTTTCCAGCCCGCTAGTACTGGGCTTACAGGCACATGAATGTATATGCTGCCCTGCTCAGCACTTTTACATGGCTGATGGGATTATGCTTGGGTTCTTATGTCTATGAGTTATTCCTGCAACTCTTTTCTAACCCTTTTAACTACTACAAAGCCATTTTACTATTACACTACTCCCTGGCTATTTGCTGAGCCCAATTTCCATCAGCTTTTTATTTTTATTTTTTTATTTGAGAGCGACAGACACAGAGAGAAAGACAGAAAGAGGGAGAGAGAGAGAATGGGTGCGCCAGGGCTTCCAGCCTCTGCAAACGAACTCCAGACGTGTGCGCCCCCTTGTGCATCTGGCTAACGTGGGACCTGGGGAACCGAGCCTCGAACCAGGGTCCTTAGGCTTCACAGGCAAGCGCTTAACCGCTAAGCCATCTCTCCAGCCCAACATCAGCTTTCATGTGAAGGGCTATAACTCTAATTTTGGTTTTGGATTCAGCTATCCCACAGTCTAGTAAGGAAGATAAATACAAAAATAACTGTGAATATAGTTTATAAAGACTTCAAGAAGGATTATGGAGCCTATGTAGGGATTGATCACATGGCTTCTAGAGAGTGGGGAAGGGCTTATTGTATGATGGGAGATAGAAACAATTCAGGTGAACACTGGGGTCCTGTTCTTTCCTGGACCATTCTCAGGCCATTTGTTAGAATATGTTAGTTTAATTTTAAGTCTTTTATAAAGAGTGCAAGGTTAGGAAAATACATTAATATCTTAGTGTTTCAGCTTCTCATCATTAAGAAGTGGATATGTATCTTCTCTGCTGTGATGATAGAATAAAACAAGTTTAAGGAAGCATTTTGGCAAGCTTGAGGTAATCATGAATGCTATCTTCATTTTGCTGATATAAAAATAGCTGAAACCATTGAACTGATGTTTCCTGCCAGTCAGTTCATATCTGTTCATCTCTCTGGAGGAATCCAAATCAGACCAAGGTCCTTTCCTGAAAGGCACACCAAAAGGGACATAGAGTCCTGACTTTCAGCCCTTCAAATGTTGAGTATTTTCAATATGATGGTGATCATGGCTTTGCTTTACCTTTGAGGGATGCTTTATTCATTTCTAAGTACTTACACAGCCATGATCTCATATAACATTTAGGTGGGGACATCTTTGCTTCATAGTGATGACCATTAAGGGATAAAACACAAAAGAGGTTATTTTATGTGAAGACCAGTCTGAAAGGATAAAGACTAACTATCAGAGGACCTGAAAAGTAAGAGAGTGCAATCATGTATAAGAAAAGAGGGCAGGGAGAGGTGAATAGTTCATGCAAGGTCACAGAGCAAACAGTCTCCCTCACAACTGATTGATTAATTTGATTAATGACATAAAGGCTACCTATAGTGATGGAGGAAATCATTAAATGCAATAGTCCTACATTCTGAAGATGAAAGAACTAAGTTATTTCTCATTTATTTTGCAAAGTTAAGCATCCTGGTTCATGTTGATGTTGATGGACAGAATTTTCAGTATGCCAGGAGCTGCTGTGGCCTCTATGGATCTCAGATTTGGGCTTGACTCCATCCTGTGCTCTGAAGGACATGTGGAGGGCAATGTACTTGCAGAGTGTTGAACATTAAGTCTGCCTGCATCCCCAAACCAATTTCAGAAAAGTGACCTCAGGTCCAACCTCCCCAGTAAATATGCCAGACAAAATCAAGTCTAATTAACTTCCTCCTGTTCAGGTATCCTAAGTGACACTTAAGAAGATATTGGTATTGCTTCCGATAGCCTGTGACCCAATGCTCATGTTGAGTTTCCTGAATGACTAGGTTTTAGAAAGTCCTAGGCAATAAGGAATCAAATATCTTCCTCAATTCTGTCCTATCTCAAGTGGTCCCAAGTAATTAAGGATTCAAAACTACATGCTATATATTAGTAACAGTTATAATATCAATAAGACAGAATCAAGACTGCTAGCCTATCAGAGGACATGGTTGATAAGTAGTTAACTGCTTGCTACCTTCTTCCCTACATCTGAAACTTTCTCCATGAAACTGATGAATTTGAATATTCTAATTAGCAAGGATCTACCTGGCCTGAAATATGATACTGTAGGTCAGAGATTTCAAAGAATTATAACCCAGTTCCATATCTAAGGAGCCTAGAGTAATTAGGCAGAATAAAGCAACAGAAAAGAAATATAAAAGAGAAGTTTAGTGGAGGTGGGAAAGCTGGGGCTGAACCCTGGATAAAGCAGAGGGGATGTGCCATGAAACAGAGAGCAATGCCTGATTTTGTTTGAGAAAGCACCTAAGAAGCAATCAATGATTAAGAACAAATTAAGATATAAAAATCTCTTTAGGTAATCTATGTGCATTTCAACTATAGCATTTTTAATATGACCAGTTCCCTCTTTGTTCTTTGAAGCATTAAATTTGTTTACTGTAAGAATTATAAATAGATAATTCACAGAACAGGAGAAATTAATTATTAATACACATGAAAAATCTTGTACTGATAATTAAATGCAAAGTTAAAAAAAGAAAGAACTAAGCTTTAATCCATTAATTGGCAAAGATTAAATAGCATGCATTCAGCTGGTGGGGATTTGGGGAGAGAATGAAGTGGAGCTAAGAGGAGAATGAAGTAATTCTTAATTCCTTAGAACTTAGGGAAGGTTCTAGGACCTAGCCATTTACTGCTTAGCCACCATACAACTGATGGGAAATTTCTTTCTTTGTGAGTGTGGCCACATACCTATCATGACTCACATGTGGAGGCTAGAGATAACATTTGGGTGTGAGTGCGGCCACATACATGTCATGGCTCATATGTGGAGGTCAGAGGACCACACTGGGTGTGAGTGTGGCCACATGCATGTCATGGCTCACATGTGGTGATTAAAGGACAACAGTGGGTGTGAGTGTGGCCAAATGTGAGGTTAGAGGACAATACTTGGTGTGAGTGTGACCACATGTGTTTCATGGTTCCCATTTGAGGGTAAGAAGATACCACTGGGTACTAGTCTTTGCCTTACACCTTGTTTGTGAGGGAATCTCTTTGGTGTTCTCTGGTGGCTGACCTGAGAGTTTCCAGGGATTTTCCCATGTCTATCTCTCATCTCTCCATGGGATTGCTAGGATTAGAGATGCTCATGCTACTGTAGTTGGCTTTACATGGGTTCTGGGAATACAAAGTTAGGTTGTCCAGTTTGCACAGGAAGCATTTTTACCCACTGAGCCATCTCTTAGCCCCACTAATTATATTTCAAAGAAATACTATTTTTCATTGGTAGACAGATATTAATGTTCAGATGACATTGCTGTAATAATATCTTTTGAAAAATAAGAAAAAAATTAAACATACACTTAGCAAGTGGTTGTGCTATATATTTAGGATAGAATATTATCTGTGCATAAAGATAAGCTTTTAAAAGTACTTTACAGGTGGGCGAGTAGAACCTCTGATGTCCCCATGAAAGCTTCTTCAGAATTGGAGCATTGCACTACATTCTCTGTGTGGTTAATCATTTAATCTTACGACCATCCCATGAAAGCACTGTGTTACTACTATGGTACTAACAAGACAATACTCATGTCATTTCTCACTTTATAGAGAAGAAAATAAAGGCACCCAGAGAACAGGCAACTTGCCCATGTAGTCGTTGGGAGGCAGGCTTTGAGCACAAGTTGTTTGTACTCCTTCATTGCAGACTCTCTCCACTTCTAGTATGACACTTGAACTGGGAATAGAGGAGAAGCAGAAAGTGGAACCATTGAACATTTGGAAACTGGAGGATTCTTAATTCTACTGGACTCTTTCAAGATTAGCGGTCGGGGTGGTTCACTGGTGCTTATCTGGTTGTCAGCGTGGTTCTGGAGTCTTAGCAAGCCATATGGAGGATGGTAGCTTTTACTTGCCAGGCAACAGGAAGCCACTAAAATCTTAAGCAGGGGAGAAATACGATCAAGCTTTTCTCCCAGAAGGACCAAGTAGTCTCCAGTAGACAAAGTGACAGCGGTGCTCCATCATCTTCCATTCCCCTGACCCTCAGCCAGTGGTTCAGCCACAGTCTTCTTCCAATAAAACGGAACGGCTCACAAATGGAAACCATTGCTACAGAGGGTTAATAAAAATCTCAGGAGGCCAGGAAGGCCAAACCACAATTTAAAACCTTCGCCTCACAGTTGGCAGCTGTGTGAGTGACTTGTGAACGTGGGCGTCTGGCAGCGTTCTTCGGTGGCTGTATATTGCCACCTTCTCTGCCGCCTCCTCATAAACCTTTCTGTTTATTTTGTGGGAGGGCAAAGTGCCTGACAGACCTGATCCAGCAGAAAATGAAGAAACAAGAGGGCTTAAAATTTCTAGTTCTGAACGTGATCAAACTGACACAAGAAGTCCTTAGATTGGGGACAGGGTTTGTCAACCTGCTGTACCCGTTCACTGCTGTGGCTGCCTCTCCTTTCCCCATCTTTCATCCCTGAATCCCACCTCCAGGCAGACCAATGTTCTCTTATTGCCAAGCCTGTTCCCCAGGGCAAGCCTGCCCTTTGCAGAATTCCCCACCTTTCACAATTACTTTCCTGTATTTCTAGTTACAGGTATTAAACTTCTCCTGGGGCTGAGCTCAAGTATGTGTTGGGAGGAAAGCAATTTAATTAAATTGCCCCCTAAGATATAAATAACTCATATTCCCCAACTCTCTCCTACTGATCATCCCAGGTATATGAGCAATTAAGAAAAGAAGCAAATCCCTCATTATTACATGTAGAGAATGTGGTAACAATAGTTTTGAGGCTGTTGGGGGATCTAGTTATGGGGGGAATGAGGAGACAGACATTGGCTACGCAGCTGATGGTAATAGCACTTCCCCATCTGTGTGAACATTTTTTCCCTTGGCTGTAAGCAGGAAGAGTCCTTAAGTATGTATGTGGGCATCTGGTTTGGTCCTTATTTTTCCCCCTAAAATCTGACAAGAAGATGTAAGTGTTATTAGGTGTCTGAACATATGGCATGGGATTTGGATTTTCCTCATCTCTTCTTCCCTAAAGGAGTTCCTCTTCCCTAAAAATCTGACAGGAAGATATGAATAAGATTCCAGGGGCTGGGGAAATGGCTTAGTGGTTAAGGCATTTGCCTGCAAAGCCAAAGGACACAGGTTCGATTCCTCAGGACCTACGTAGGCCAGATGCACAAGGGAGCACATGTGTCTGGAGTTCATTTGCAGAGGCTGGAGGCCCTGGTGCACCCATTCTCTCTTTCTCTCTGCCTCTTCCTCTGTCTCTATCTCAAGTAAATAAATAAAATATATAAAAGAAGAGATTCCAAAGTACCTGAACACCTGGCATGGGAGTGGGACTAAGCAGCTCAAACCCCATTTAGTAAACTCCCATGAATGACCCCAGCCAGAGCCACAGGTGGGGTTTCCCATTTCCAGGGGCCCCTTGTATTCTGCATAAGCTCTGCCATTTTCCCTTCTCTTGAACTGTATAATAAAATCTCTTTAAATGTCATTTTAAACTATAAAAACTCTCTCTAAACCTCACCCTGTGTTGATTTCATTTACTGAATACATAAGACAAGAACCAGTCTGACTCAGTAGATGTTGTATGTGACCATGACCATCCAGTACCCTAGTTACCATCCCAACTAGGAGCCAATAGTGGCCCTGACTTTCTCAAAGACCACCAAATTTCCCTATCAGTATATTACAAGGTTTTAAGATCCCTTATAATGTGCCTCCTTGACAGCCACCCCACTTCCAGCTAATGATGGTTAGATCCTGGGTACTCTTATTCTCTATTCCATTGTTTCTGGCACATTTTTACTTTCCTACTGCTCATCAGCCATGGTTCTTTTCCCAGCATTTGACCCTCCCTTGCCAGACTCCTTTCGAACCTGAACAAGTCTATTTGCCCTTGTTCTGTAGTTGGCATCTGGAGCAGTTTGATTCAGGTGTTTCCCATAAACTTATGTGTTCTGAATGCTAGGTTCCCAGCTGGTGGCAGGTTGGGTATCGGATCTGCCTGGAGGCAGTACTGTTGGGATGGGGCAGGCATGTGGGTATTATAGTCAGCTTCTCCTTTCCAGTGTGTAGCACACTCTCCTGCTGCTGTTCTCTCAGGAGGTGATGTCCACCTTTGGCTCATGCGTCATTTTCCCCTGCCATCATGGAGCTCCCCCTGAGTCTACAAGCTGAAATAAACCATTTTCTCTCACAAGCTGCTTTTGATCAGGTGCTTTTTACCTGCAATGATAAACTAACTTCAACAGCATCCTTGTTCCAAATGAGGAAGCAAAAAATGTAAGTTAAAAGCTTAGGAGAGGAAAGGATAGAGAGAGGTGTCAGTGAGCACAAACTTTGTCCACAGGAGAAATGCAGTGTTTTTGCAAAAGCAATTAACAGTATAATAGAAGACGGAGTTAGCAGTTAAACACTGTGACAAAATGTCCGGCAAGTTTATGGTCTGGCCTTGATGTGGAAGCAGCAGATGGGGACTCTTTAATTCTGGTCTTTCACAAGTTTCATCATGTCTTTGAGTTCAAAGGGTTGCCATTTGTGAAATCAGGGGTTGGTCCAGACCACCTCAGCTCCTCTTAGATCTAATGGCTACCTATCATACAGTGGATATCTTGTGGGGAATTTGGACATTTATGTCACAGCTCTGACCATGCTGTATACACTATACCATGAACTAGCGATTTCTCCATTGCAGAGCATAAACAAGGCTACCCCTGAGACAGACTGTGAACTTGGAGCCAAATCTTATCTTAGAGTCTTCAGTTACCACATCTAAACTCTGCCTAATATGATAACTAGGTTATTCCCCAGTTATCTATAAACTGGAGTCAAACATTCCTCCTTCCTTCCTTCCTTCCTTCCTTCCTTCCTTCCTTCCTTCCTTCCTTTCTTTCTTTCTTTCTTTCTTTCTTTCTTTCTTTCTTTCTTTCTTTCTTTCTTTCTTTTTTTTGCACCTATCGTGAACTTTGGAGCTAGGTAATTTCTGACTCCTGACTCTTCATATTTTCTACAATGGCTCTGACATGAGAGCCAACAATGACAAGTGTGTCCACTGAGGAAGGCAGGGGCAAATAAGATGGAGGCAGTTTCCTGACCTCAAATTTAAAGAGACTTTGGTATTCCAGTTATATGATACTACATTTCTCTTTTGGGAGCCATAAGTTATAATTCTGAAATTATAGAGCTCTTATCATTACATACTAGGTGAAATATGTCACTGCCTATAACAGCCTTGTAGTATTATGAGATAAATAATTTAAATGTTTCCTTTCCCTACACATCTAAAGGGAATCCAGCAGAAAAACAAAGAGACAAAAGATCTTCCGAGACTAAGAGAAGGCAGAGGAAGTGCTTGTGTGGGCTCTCCCCTGTGTCGGCATGAGGGCTATGGAGATAATTGTGACATTTTGATCTTGGTGAGTTTTATCCCTCAGTGAAGCGGTTGTCTTGGAATCCACAAGCTGTTGTGTCTTCTCTAGTAGGAAAGCATGGTTGACAAGTGTGTATTTCCCATAGTGGACTGAGGTGACCATTCCAGGCAGGAATGGAAGGAGCTGTGGCCTCATCCCCCTGCCAGAGCTTGGTCCGCAGAAGGGTCAGACTTGCTTTGCATGACTGGGAATCACTTATCAGGGCTTCTGCCTCCTTCATGCTTCATGTTACAACGAGTTCAGATATCATCTTGATGTGACAAAAGCCACTCAGGTCAGAAGCGGCACTGCTGCCATTCACACATGCTTGCTACCCTGCTTATTCATGGAGCAGAAACCATTTGTCGTCTCATTGTTACCTCTTCTATGTGGCTGTGCTCAGTGCTCTGAAAGAGGTCACAGGCTCTTTTGGACCAGGATCTTTCTTTTTTAAAAAGGTTTTTTTTTTTTTTTTTTAAATTATTTATTTATTTATTTGAGAGCAACAGACACAGAGAGAAAGACAGATAGAGGGAGAGAGAGAGAATGGGTGCACCAGGGCTTCCAGCCTCTGCAAACGAACTCCAGACTCGTACGCCCCCTTGTGCATCTGGCTACCGTGGGACCTGGGGAACCGAGCCTCGAACCAGGGTCCTTAGGCTTCACAGGCAAGCGCTTAACCGCTAAGCCATCTCTCCAGCCCCAGGATCTTTCTTATATGAACTGGTAGGAGAGGTGGCAGACCCGCACAGACATTTTCTTAATCTAAACCTCATTGCATGGTTATTTTAATTTAAGTAAATGGATTGCTCACTAAAATATGATTAAGTTAAAATAAAGGAAGGGATAAATTACAAAGGTCATTTCTCACTGGCTTCTACCCAAAAAACCAGAAGCAGGAATTACTGGATAATTAATGTTTAGGAACTGTTATTAAAGAAAATACCTGCTTCCCTTTGGAGTGAGTGATATAGAATTATAGCTATATCTCTGTCAGCCCCAACTGGGTCAGTGAACAGCGTTTATCCACTTTTGCTTTTGACTCTAATCATTGACTTAATTGAGTGTAGCCCTTCTGTCTTCCTCTGATCACCAGAGCCTTTCAAGAAGTGATGAGTTTTGCTCCCATGAGCGTGTTTGTTTGAACTTCTTTCCCTTTGTAGTTGTTATTTGTTTAGCGTCTCCTATGTGCAGATGCTTTGTTCAGAGCTTGAGACACACAGACAATAAAACACACCCACCCACTGATGAAGAGAGAGAGAAGAAAGAGAGAGCTCTGGGCGTGGGTTGAACTGTCCCCACTCTTCCCTAAGTTCTAACCACTAGCAGCTCAGAGTATGGAGGTGGCTCAGTGCACAGAGCACTGGACACTCAAGCTTGAGTACCTGAGTTGGATTCTCAGAGCAGACAGAAGAAGTCAGAGGCTTCTACAATCTCAGAGGTCTGAAGAAAAGTTGGGAAGTGGAGGCAGGGCAATTTCCCAGAAGCTCTGAAAGTACAGCTAAGACAACTGTGGAATGAGATCAAGAGAAACTGCCTCCATGAGGAGTGGCACAGCTAGGATGAGCCTGAAAGTTGTCCTCTGACCGCCACATGTGCGCGAGGACACAAGCATGCCAGCCCTCACATGAATACATATGCATATGCATGCTTGCATGCACATGTGCACACATACACACACACAGACACACACGGATAAATAATTATAAAGATAATCAAGGTTTACTAGCATTATTGGGATGAACCTCAGTCTAATATGTCTGGTGTTCTCATAAGAAGAGGAGAACAGGCCACCAACAGGCATGTCTCAGGAAAGAAACACAGAAAATATGTGAGTTTTACACAAATGATTAGTCTGAAAGGCCAGGGTTAAATGCTATAGTGTGCCTTAAAGAATCTTAGCTATCACTTTGTGATTGGCACTTCTTCCTGCTTCCTGGCCTGGGAGAAGAGTGCCACATGCCAGTTTCCTATTTTTATATTTCTCCCTCAAATTTTGTCCTAAGCTTATCTTCAGAAGGAGCCACACCTGGCTTGCTGGAAGGAGATACCACGGCTTTTTGGAGCCAGCTATCATGGCTTGTGGGAGGGAGCTATCATGGGCTTGCTATAGGGAGGTGCCATGGTTTGCTGTAGGGAAATACCATGGCTTGTTAAAGGGGCTCACTGTATGGAGCCACCATATCTTGACATAGGGAGCTAACACTGGCTTGTCAACTATTTCTTGGTAGAAGCAGGAAGGATGTGGGTCTGAAGACTGGTTTTTCTGTTATATCTCCATCTACTGACTCAGTCCACTAGTGATGACTAGGGTCTATCTGACTTCTTATTGATTTATTTATCTATTTTTTACATTGGTTATAATCTTGCATCTGCTCTCCCCAGCCCCCATTTCCCTGAAATTTCCCTGAGGGGCCTCCTCAGTAGGGTTATTGGTGATCCCTGTGGAGTAATTAGGTCCTCATTCAGTCTAGGGGGCTGTTATGCCTCAGAATATTTCTACCCACCTTGTGGCTCTTATAATCTTCCTGCCCCCTGGGTTTTTTTTTTTTTTTTTTTTTTTTGGTTTAGTGGGTTAAGCTTGCCATGACCTTTGTATTTCTGCTTTGATGATTTAAAAAATATTTTTATTTATTTGAGAGAGAGAGAAAGAAATACAGCAGAAATAGGCAGGGAAAGAGAGAGAGAGAGAGAGAGAGAGAGAGAGAGAGAGAGAGAGAGAGAGAGAATGTGTATGCCAGGGCCTCTAGGCACTGCAAACAAACTCCAGATGCGTGTGTCCCTTTGTGCATCTGGCTTATGTGGGTCCTGGGAAGTTGAACCTGGGTCCTTTGACTTTGCAGGCAAGTGCCTTAACCACTAAGCCATCTCTCCAGCCCCTGATTTGATGATTTTTGTTTCATCACAGTGTCTGTTCCTATTTCCTTATAGGTGGTTGTTAGGCTAGCCTTGGGAGCAATATTCAAGTTACCTCTTCCTGGACCCTGGTCAAAGTGATAGATGTGGCACATTTCATCATGAGCAATTTGGCTATCTTTTCTTGTAAGGTTGATGGATCTTGCATTTCCCCATTATCCTCTGCTACCTGTAAAGTGGAACAGATGCTCTCCAACAAAGAGTGGGGACAGTTTTGACTAAGGGGGATATGCACGAAATTTGAGAGATATTGTGATGTGTATACCCACTGGACTTTACCAAAGAGCAATGGGGCCATCTCTCTGAGGTTTGTGAGTTTCTTGGCCATGGGATTCTCATTGGATTCCCAGGACCTTTTATGAGTGAGTTCTTTGCTACTGAGCCGGCCTCTGTCCAATCAGAGGGCAGTTGGTTACCTACCTGCAAAGGCTGTGTGCCACTAATGCCTGGGTGTGTAAGTTCTTATCTGGTTGGTTGATTATGTAGCTATCAGGGTCTTCTGCTTATTCATGTTGTTGGTGACCATTATCATCCAGTAGCTCCCATAGCACTTTCAAGAACCAAGAGGGTTTGCCAGAAGAGAACTGGCTTTCCTCTTAGTTGCCACGTGGTGTCTTGGTGTCCTAAGACAGCAACCTGTGGAGTGATGTCTTTAGCAGTCGAATCTTACTTTTATTACTGGAAAGTAACCAAGTGCCTGCATTGTTTTGAGGACTTCATGGATCACCTCAGAGAACTGATCACTGTAGGGAATAAGTCAGTCTGGTCCTGGAATTCATCAACCAGAGCCAATGGCTTCAGGACTAAGCTTTCTCCACCTTCTACTGGGCACTGCAGTCTGGGCTATCTGCTTCCCTTAATTGAGGGCTATATCTTGTATACTGGTATCCAAGAGGAAGATTGCTATTTTACTAATTCCTCTAGTCTTTAATTTTGTGCAATTCCCTCCCTATCCTCTCTTTTCTCCCAACCCTCATGACCCAGCCAAACTATATATTCTTCCCTCTACTAGTTTAAGTCCCACCTTCTCTGCCCTCCCTAGTTCCACCTGTTCCTCATCTCATTCTAGTTTTATGCCCACAATCCTAATGCTTACTCCCATTTTCATTCAACTTCAGCTAGTCCAGGCTAGGAGCCACATATGAGAGAAAACATACAGCATTTGTCTTTCTCACTCTGCGTAACATCTATTAGAATGATTTTTCCAAGTCCATTCATTTTTTGCAAATTTCATTACTTCATTTTTCCTTACTGCTGAATAGAACTCCATTCTGTATATGCATCGCATCTTCATTATCCATACATCAGTTGATGGGTGTCTGGGGTGATTCTAGGTCCTAGCTAGCAAGAATACCGTGGTGGTAAACATGGTTGAGCAAGTATGTCTGCAGTAAAGAGTGGAGTCTCTAGGGTAAATGCCCCACAGTGGAATAGCTGGGTCAGACAGCCATTCTATTTTTATCCTTTTCAGGTGTTTCCATAATAATTTCCATAGTGGTTGTACAAATTTACACTCCCATAAGCAGTGAATAAGGATCCTTCTTTTCCCACAGTCTCAGTAACACTTGTTGTCATGATTTTTTGGTGATTGCCATCCTGACTGGAGTAAGGTGTAATATCAAAGTTGCTTTAATTTGCATTTCCCTGATGACTAAAGATCATCTCTTTAAGTGAGTATTGGTCATTTGTATTTCTTCCTTTGAGAATTCTCTGAGCAGGTCTCTGCCTCATTTTTTTTTCTTTTTTATAAACCTTTATTTTTATTTTTCTCAAATTTATTTATTTTTATTTATTTATTTTTTTTATTTTTTGAGGTAGGGTCTCACTCTGGTCCAGGCTGACCTGGAATTAACTCTGTAGTCTCAGGGTGGCCTTGAACTCACGGCGATCCTCCTACCTCTGCCTCCCAAGTGCTGGGATTAAAGGAGTGCGCCACCATGCCCAGCTATTTTTCTCAAATTAAAAAAAAAAATTTATTAGCATTTTCCATGATTATAAAAAAAAAATCCCATGTTAATTCCCCCCCCCCCACTTTCCCTTTGAAATTCCATTCTCCATCATATTACCTCCCCATCACAATCTGCCTCATTTTTAAAATGGATTGCTTGAGTTCTTTCAATCCTTAGTTTTTTGAGTTCTTTGTAGATTCTAGACATTAGACCTATGTTGGAGGTATAGGTGGTGAAGATTTTCTCCCATTTGGTGGGTTGTCTCTTGGTTCTGTTGATGGCTTGCTTTTGTCTCCCTCTCTCTGTCTCTCTCTCTCTCTTTCATTGGTATATTCCTTCTACTATATTCAACAAAGTCATAGTTTTCTTCAGTACTTCCAATACGGTGATTAGGGTGAATAGTAATATCTTTTGGAGAACATTACTATTGCCCTCTCTGATCTTGTCCTTTGGGACTAAGTCACTTAGGAAATGAATTAGCATGACAAATAACTTGTTAAAGTCCCAACAGAGTGCTCTGCCTCAGTGCCCTGCTGAATGCTTTGCTAGGAAATGAAAATAAGTTCTCAATAGGAGAGCTGCTTTGGGGGTGGTGATAGCATCATTGCTTTTCTTTTAACGTTAAACATTTTATTGGATAATTCCTCACTTGCCTTTGGGAGGATATGACACTATTTTTAAATTAAACTCACATGGTGAAATTGACTTGCTTCATGGAGCCCTTCTCCCTGAAGCCACCTTGGAAGAGAAGAGTACATGTCTTAACGTTTATTTTAGGGCTTTATTAAAAGGGAAAACATGTTTTATGTGTATTCCTTGGAGGTCAATGTAGATCCAAGGTCAATCTATAGTACTGTCTTCATTTCCAGGCACAACAAAAAAGTCCACGTAAGCAAAGCTATCTGGGTATGGTGGAGTGTGGGTCTCATGATTAGGGGAAGCCTGGACTTATAGCCTGAGCTGGACTGACCAAGGGGTAAATTTCTTAGATATGTTAGTACTGCAAAAATAAAAGAAATGTGATATCTGCAATCAATTGACTTGGTAATTTGGTACAAAATATATAATTTGGGGGAAAATAAATTCTCAGAACCTGAGTGTCTTATTGTAAAAAGTAAGGAGGAGGATATTGTGGTCTCAGGAAAAAAGTAGAATTAGTATTGGTTAAGAACTCTGGAGAACTGGCTTAGAATTATTCCATGTCCTCTGTTCTTAGATACATGGATTTTTTTTTTTTTTTTTTTTTTTTTTACCTTCACAAAACCAATATTGTGCGCTGTTGGAAAGCACATAGAAAACAAAAGTTAAAATTTGCTCTTGAATACATGTTATAAAATTGGGATATTTCATGGTAAGTGAAAAGGATAGGGAAGAGCTCAGGTTGAATCTGTATTCAGATTAGAGTCCTGGGAGTGTCCAGTTGCACTGTGCAGAGTATAAGTGACCTGTTACATCCATCTCTATAAGGAAATGCCAAGGTGGCTTGTAACAAGACTCTCCACTCCTGCTATCAGATCACAGGGCAGAACCACGACTTCTGAAAAAAATGTAGCACTCTGGATGCTACTAGATCAGAATTCATCACCTCAGGTGCTTGAAGAGACAGGCAGAGAGAAATGTTTCTATAGACATTTTATTGTAAATAAACTCAGGATTAGAAAAGCAATAGTTATAGCAGCTTTTTCTGGCAAGTATTTTATAAATGTTTAATAATTTTCAGGATTATAATAACAGCTGTACCATAGCTGGAAAGAGAGCCAGGGAATTTGTTTAATGAAATACAGAAAAGTCAGAACAACTCACACACTATTTGTTACTGATAAGGAATAGAATAGAAGCAATTCTGAAGAAATAGAATCTCTGCTCTTCAAATCTACTAATCAGTGCTAGAGCTGTGAGGCTCTGTTGCTGTTGTTGGCTGTTCTCTAACTAGAACTTGGAAAACACTAATGTTACCAAGTACTTAAATCAGAGAAAGCAGTAACTATTTTGTTCTCTTGGAAGGAAGACATCTGTGAATAAAAGAGAAATACAGGAGAAAAAGGAAGAAAGATAATTTTCTTTCTTTATTATATATTTTTTTATTTTTATTACTTTTATTGACATGTATGCCATTTCCTCTACTACCTTCATATCTATACTACACTAAAGCCTTTCATTCATTTCAGAGTTGTGCTAGAAGCATAGAATTTATATAACTATTAAAGTATTCCAGGAGCATACTAACTGGACACCCATTCGTGTAGTTCAGCTCAACTTGTTTTAACAACTAAGTGCTCAATAGCTAACAGGGAGGGTTTGGAAATGAATATGACAACGTGCCTGGAAGAATGCATGACTACAACACAAGTGCAAAAGACTCAGTGTAAGACACCCAGGCACACGTGGGTGGGGAGCACATAGAGCGTATAGCCTGAGTGGAAAGGACAAGCCTTTGTTAGGGCAGCATAGTAGAGTGAAATTTGGAAAGGGACAATGTGATGAAAATTGAGTGAATTCAATCAAGGTCCACATAAATCTACATTTGAGCAGGACTCGTTGGCTTTACAGAAAGGCTATCCTTTTAAAAAGGGTTATGGTATAGAACAGGATTCAGACTCCAGACCACAGACTAGCTCTGCTAGGCACTCAGGCTCAGCCCTCAGCTGTGGTGGTAACATTAGTGTCATCAGGTCAAGTCGTCCCTTCCTAGAGAAAAGAGGTACAAAAAGTCCATTCTAATCAGTTGATGAGAGAACCCCTAATATCTGAACTGCATTCAAGCATTCATTAGGCTAGAATCTTATGTAGTTCTTTCTTCCTGAACTCTAGGCAATCATTTATGCCTCTAAGGGGCCTATAGCTGCACTAGGTACTGTGAGGGCCATATATGTAGGTAAAAATCCTTCATGTCCTCAAGAAGTTAGCATATGGATACAGACAAAATTAAGCTTCTTGGTGCAAAGTAGGAGCTAGGTGTGCATTGTAAGAAAGGGTCCAATGATTCTTATTCAGTAGGGTTCATGACTAGGCAAAACTATTTTCAGCAGCTGACTGACTTCAGCAGAGTTCTTCCTTTTATTCTCTTTTATCTGATGTTCTAAGGATCCTGTTTCAGCAGAATATAAGAGGAAATGGCTTTCTAGGAGGGAAATTCAATGTAATCCACATGATTTAAGAAAACTTGTTTAGATTCCACACCACCCCCACGGTGCCTCCTTCAGCGGACTGGAAACCCTATAAGGATCTGCTGCTGTGATGACAGTTTAACTGTCACTTGCTCTCCAAAAGCTGCCAGTTTGTACACTAATTAAAACAGGGCTCAGCTGGAGAAGTGTTTGCCTCAAAAGCATGGGCACCTGAGTTCAATCCCTGAACCAATGCAAAAATCGCAAGTCTAGTGATGAGCACTTGTAATCCCAGGCCAATGAAGGTCCTAGTCTCAAATTAAGGTGGGTGGCACATGAGACGTAAAACATCTGAGGCTGTCCCCTGGCCTCAACACACAGACCTATACATATGTGTACATATCCCTGCCCACTCCACTCAAGCACCTGCACACACATGCACAAAATGCATGCATATCAGAAAGTATTATGAAATTTATCATTGTCAATGTAACAGATGAAGTGTGTGTTTTAATTGTTAATGTTCATGTTTTTTGTTATGAACGGCTTTAATTCTAAAGCATGTTTTCCTAAGGGTTTTTTTTTTCTTCTTTTTTTAGTTTTTATTTATTTACTGGAGAGAGAGAGAGAAAGGCAGATAGATAGAGAATGGACATGCCAGGGCCTCCAGCCACTGCAAATGAACTCCAGATGTGTGGGCCACCTTATCTGTCTGGCTTACATGGGTACTGGTGAATTGAACCTAGGTCCTTTGGCTTGCAGGCAAATACCTTAACTGCTAAGCCATCTCTCCAGCCTCTGTGTGTCTTTAATTTTTTTTTCTTTATTTATTTGAGAGCAACAGAGAGAGAGAGAGAGACAGAGAGAGAGAGAGAGAGAGAGAGAGAGAGAGAGAGAGAGAGAGAGAGGGAGAAAATGGGTGCACCAGAGCCTCCAGCCACTGTAAATGAACTCCAGACATGTGTGCCTCCTTGTACATCTGGCTAACATGGGTCCTTAGACTTCACAGGCAAGTGCTTAACTGCTAAGCCATCTCTCCAGCTCCCCCAGTGTGTGTTTAAAATTCACAAATAATCATTGAATATAGGCATATTGCTTTGTGCATTTTTTTTTTTTTTTTTTGAGGTAGAGTCTCTCTCTAATCCAGGCTGACATGGTGCTTCGTGAATTTTAAACGTCAGGTTCAAAAGTAGTATCCTTGCTCTACCTGGACAGGATAACGTTGAGTGCTGACTTTAATTTCTACAGTGGGTCAGTGCCTGAAGTCAAGAAACATACAAGGTGCCTCTCACCACCCTACACACCCACGTGGCACATCTTCTTCTCTCTCCTTTTTTTTTTTTTTTTGGTTTTTCAAAGTAGGGGCTCACTCTTGCTCAGGCTAACCTGGAATTCACTATGTAGTTGGTGGCCTTGAACTCATGGTGATCCTCTGACCTCTGCCTCTCGAGTGCTGGGATTAAAGGGATGCGCCACCAAGCCCGGCTCCTCTCTCCTTGTTTGAGTGCTGGCTGCTTTACAAACTCATGGGTCTGCCCCTCTGTCAGCTCCTTCATGTTGCTGGGGCATATAAATTCTTTTTTCTCACCTTGGAGGGAAGAGGGGAGAAGGTATATCTTAGCTTCTTAGCATTTCCCTAGTCATGTAATTTGGTAGTCTGTTCAGCCATCCATTTTTGGATTGGCCCACTGCTTCCATGCCTACTTGGTGGGTTAGTGTAGTCACTCTCAATGCACTGAAGGACACCAGCCACAGTAGCAGAGTCCACTGCCAGGGAACTACTCCCCCTGCATATAGTGGAGCCTTTTAAGACCTGAGTAGTTCCTCTTTCCTGACTCTTGCTCGGCCCAGTTCTCATCCTTTGAGCCTTGAAGAGAACATATGTGTTGCATGGACTTGACTTTGGCACTTTCTGCTTTATTTGCTCTCCTGCAAGATTGGTAGTTGTCCCAAAAGAAGAATCCAGAGTACTTCTGAACCCAGAGACCACTGAGATAAGAAGCAGTCATGCAAGGAAGCATGAAATGCGGCCAAGGTGACAAAATCCAGAGGCTTTGAAACTGCTATTAATAATTATGACCAGTAATAGATAAACCAGGCCTGGTGGCAAAGGCCTGTAACCCCATCTACTCAGGAGGTCAGGGCAGGAAGATTGCAAGTTCAAGTCCAGTTTGGGTTACAGAGTGATCTCAAGGCCAGCCTGGACTCAGTGAGACCCTGTCTCAACATATACAATAGCAGAAAGGCTGGGGAGTGCTTGCCTCGCATATGTCAGCTAGGTTCAATCCCTGATACCATAAAACAACAATGAAATTCTTACAGGGAGCCTACTGCTAGGCATACATCTCTTCTAATATACCCAGTGAAATCATTTTTTTTTTACTATTATATCTGTGAAAAAGTTAAGGCTGAAAGTAGAGATAGGACTAAAACCAAAATCTCTCTGAGTCTAGAACTATGTATCTTTACTTTAGAAGCAGAATTAGGTCCAAACCCTATTTAATCTCCAGCTGGTAAAGCACCATCGAGATTCAGAGATGCCTGAGCCCCATTCACCATGTTCGCCTCTGAGAAGGGCTCACTGGTCGTTTCCCGTGGAACCTCACTGAGCACAGTGCTGTGGATTGGCAATCAGGAAAGCTGTCCCTCAGAGAAGAAAACCAAGCCATCCCTAGAGAGGGAAGACAGGCTGGGATATGTGAGAAAAGGAGAAAGAAGGGTGTCTCTGGTGAAGGCAGAAGGAAGCACAGTTTAGGGAGGATCAGATGAGCAGAAGCTTCCAGAGCTGCATGTATTTTTCTTACAATTTATAATAGTGGAAATCATTCAGAGTCTTCCTACAATGAGTATAAAGAGAAGTGTTCATGTCTTATCCACTTACAGAGCAAAGAAAACAAATAATTCTAGTGGAAATTCACAAATGAAGCGTCAACAGAAAGGGTAATAAGGAAAGGTTGTAGTTTTCTTTCCTGTGAAGCTTCTAATTTGTTCAAAATGAAACTCTTTGAATTATCATTTCCTTCAGGCAATAATAGCCAATTAACTAGAATCATTAATGAGCCAATGTTGGCAAATACTTTGAAAGGAGGAAAATCAACAGTTCACAGATGAGTGGCATTGTTATTTCTATTCCATTTCCTCATGGTTTGTTTTGCAGCTAGAAACTCAAGTAAAAATTCCTATTAACAGCTAGAAATTCTGACTAAGAATAATGAATTTGAGGGAAAATATGGAATCCATTGAAAGTAGATTCACAATTTATTTTTAATTAGCCTGGGTATATTTACAGTCCCTTTGGACAATTAGGGAGTAAGGTATGAAAATGAGAAGACAATGATAGAATGGGAGAATAAGAGCATTTTGTAATAAAAAGAGACGCAAATACCATAGTATGGAAGTTTATGGTTTAATGACAATCTGTATTATAAATTGGAAATCTATGTTAAAATTTCCAGGTGAACTGTGAACAGTTCAGAACAGGTGGTATTTTAGTAGCCATTTATACAAAGAGATCCACAAGAGAAAAATATCTTAGGAAAAGAGAGAATTTGACCTATCTAACCTAGAAAATGTATGATGGATGAGGAGAGACTTGGTAGTCATGATGTGGTCTCCAAAGGATTCTGACAGTACTCACGTTCATGTATTCAAGTTAAGCTTCAGTGAAGTGTCCCCATACAGGCTGGAAGGCCATCTGGCAGGGTTGCCACATCGTGGGTTTGCCTCTATTGCAGTGTCACACTGTGTAGTTTGGAGAGTATTGTGCTGGGTGGCTTCATAGCTCCTTCTAAAAAGGGGTTCTCTGACTTTGAGTTAGATGCAAATGGCATCAAGGAGGGGTGATGTGTGCTGTGACTTCATGTGTTGGATTTAATCTGGATTGTGAGGTTCTAAGAGGGTGGAGATTAAGAAAACTCAGTGTTAAAAGCAGAAGCGTTTGGGATTAGATAAGGGCACTAGGGTGGAGCTGCCATGTCTAAAGGCCAGCAATGTTAGAAGAGGGAGAGAGAGACTACTTTACCATGAATACCCTATCTCTTGGCCTGTGATACCTCAGCTGACCTGGTTTAGCACCTCCAGAATCACAAGTCAAAATAAGTGTGTTTTTCTGAGAAAGTCTTCTGCTGCCAGTAATTGACTATGACAATACAGGCTTGTTGACAGAGTGGAGACAGAAGACCATGGACTCCTCTGACAGTTTCTTTCCATCAGTAAGCTTTCTTTACTTTCCAAGGTATGAAAGCAAAGATTTCTGGAAGGATGTTTCATTATACTAGGAAAGGTACTCCATAGAAAATGAATAAGCAAGCCTTGTGGCACTTTAATAATTTTCTGATACTTTGGGAAATGTACACAGCCGGGAAAAATATTGTATTTGGATCCATCTAAGCTGAGTCTCTCTCTCTCTCTCTCTCTCTCATCTCCACGTTCACCTTTGGTTCTACCCATAGTTCCTGCCTAGGGTTTTCTTTCTGTTCACTGGGCTGTACAAGAAGTGTAGTGCAAATGAAAGAACATTGCAAATGGAGTTAAGATAGGGATTAGCTGATTCTAAGAGAATGAGATAGATATTTTGTGTTACCTGAATGGGTTCAATGCAACTTAGTGTGCTCTTAAAAAGGTAGACTTCTCTCAGTGAACACCATGAAGAACAAATTGTAGAGATTGGGTAGAAGGGATTATCACAAAATTTAAAAGCCTGAGAGAGATATAACCTGTCTTATCTGGTTTTGAAGATGAGGCCATCCACCAGTGAAGTAATGTGTGCAAACTCTGGAGTAGAGAACAATCTCTGGTGAACACATAAGGAAATAGGACCTCAGGCCTACAACTGCATGGAATCCTGTCCACAACCTCAGTCAACATGGTAGAAGATTCACTCATAGAAATGCCAGAAATAGAGCTCTGTATGCCCTTTTATTTGAGCTTTGTGAAACCCATATGAAAGAAATATTTACCCTCATATATAGGTCTGTGAGATTATAGATGGATAATATTTATGTTAAAAAACTTTTAATTGGCTGGAGAGATAGCTTAGCGGTTAAGCGCTTGCCTGTGAAGCCTAAGGACCCCGATTCGAGACTCGGTTCCCCAGGTCCCACGTTAGCCAGATGCACAAGGGGGCACACGTCTGGAGTTCGTTTGCAGAGGCTGGAAGCCCTGGCGCGTCCATTCTCTCTCTCCCTCTACCTGTCTTTCTCTCTGTATCTGTCACTCTCAAATAAATAAAAATTAAAAAAAAAACTTTTAATTGACAACTTCCATATACTTATATAATATACCTTGATCAAAAACCCCTTCCACCATCATCTTTGTGCCCCTTCTGCATCCTGTATCTCATATCCCCCTTCCACTAAATCCCTTCTTCTTTCCAAATAGTCCCTCTCCTATACTGATGTCATGTTTTTGCCCTCATATTATGCATATTGTGCATACTGTATCAGCCACTGTGATGTCATGAATATAAAGGCCACTTTATATCTGGAAGACAGTATAAGCCCTCCTCTCCTTCTTTTGGCTCTTAAAATTCTAACTTTTTTGGGTATGTTTTTTGAGGTAGGGTCTTGCTCTATCTGATGCTGACCTGGAATTCACTGTGTAGTCTCAGGCTGGTCTCAAACTCATGGCAGTTCTCCTACTTCGGCCTCCAGAATGCTGCTTTTACATTCTTTCTGCCACTTCTTCTGCAATGGACCCTGAGCCTTGGATTTTTGTAATAGAGTTGTCTCTTAGTGTTTAACACTCCACTGTCACTCATTCTCAGCACTTTGATGAGTTTTGAGTCTCCTCAGTAGTTGCTGCTATCTGAAAAGGGAAGTTCTCTGACCAAAAGTGATAGAGCATTAGTATGTGGGCATAAACATGAATATTTAAAGGAAAATTTGGTGGGCACAATATATTTATTTAGTAAAATGATAGCAGTAGCTTCACCTCTAGGGCTTATGACATCCCCAGCCACAGGCTTTTGTTTAGATTCCCTCTCATGGTCATGGAGTAGGCCTCAAATCCAATAAAATCACAGTTGTTTGACCTCATAACAGTCATATTACCATTGCACCAGCTTGATTTCTCAATGTCCTGCTGCCCAGGCATGTGGAGTTTTCAGCAACAGGGTTTTACAATGTAGTTCTGGTGGGAAAACAAGAGCCCTGGCAATGGCCTGTAATATTTTGGGGGCATCAAGGGCCCTGACTAAAAGCTCACTGGGTGATATCCTACTTCTAGTACTTTTTTCTGTAACAATCTATGGCTTCTGGGTGCAGTATAATACACCCCCACAGTGTGTTTTATTTAAATTATCCATGGTACTACCCATGGTACCTGCTAGACTTTTATAGGAACAATAAAAATGAATGATGCTGGGCTGCAGGGTGTAGCTCAGAGTACTTACCTAGTATGCACTAAGCCCTAGATTCAATAACCACCACTGAAAAAACATCAGTAGTGTAATTCATATACAAAATGAGTTGTGTTTAACTTTTCATGTTTTTAAAGGAAGGCCCATCAGTCACAGGCCCATCAGCCCTTCTGTGGAGGCAGCACAGGGCTAGTATTTTAAGGGACTGGACTTTCTGGCTTCCTTGATTACTGAGATTTCCATGGATATCAGTACACATTTTAAAGCCTTCATCTTCACACTTCCTCCTTACCTCTACCACATGGACACACCACAGAAATCCAGAGCTTCTTGATTCCATATTCTTTGAACAGTTAGTTTCTATTAAGAAGAGATTTAAAAAATATTTGAGAGAGACAGACAGACAGACAGACACACACACACACACACACACACACACACACACACAAAGAGAGAGAGAGAGAGAGAGAGAGAGAGAGAGAGAGAGAGAGAGAGAGAGAGAGAGAAAGAGAAAGTATGGGCACTCCAGGGCCTCAAATCACTGCAAACAAACTCCAGACGCATGTGCCACCTTGTGCATCTGGTTTATGTGGCTACTAGAGAATTGAACTTGGGTATTTAGGCTTCTCAGGAAAGCATCTTAACCACTAAATTACTACTCTAGCCCAAGAAGAGATTTTAACATAGATTAACACATGGAAGATTAACAGAAAGAGAAGTACTTGGAAAAGGAGAGTACACACTCAAATGTCAGTATGGACTTCTCAAGAGAGTCCCTCTTAGGTGCCTTTGCAATAATAACTAAGTGTGATTTTGATGACTTCCAAAGTTACCTTTCAAAGGGTTACCAAGAAGCCTCACTGAAGTCACAGTTTGATCCAATAGGTTGGACGGGACTACATTTAATAAGGTAAAACCAAGGTCCCAAGTGTTGCATGGGGAGCAAGGTTTTTTTTTTTTTTTTTTTTTTTCTGTAAATAAAGTTTAGTCTTGTCTAAGAGATTCCCAGAAAACTGTAGGTTTAAATTTGAGAAAGGAGTGAGGCCATAATCATAGGTCATACATGCTCAGTCCCTAAGCATGGCTCATTTATTTCACATTATTATTTAAAAGCTCAGTATGTAAAAGGACTATTGTCTGTTGTCAGCAACACAGGTCATAAAGAGACTTCAAACAGAATGTAGAGGACAGTCTCCCTTCATTTTCTGTATCTCTTTAATTCTCCCTACATTTTTATCCTGCCACTATTTTCCTGGATAACATATTCTTAAAACCAATGGGTCATCTAGTTTTGTTAAAAAACATACAAACCAGGAAGACTTGTTTGCATAGTAAATCCCCACCCCCCATTATTGGGGCCCTTACCAAGGGGCACAGTACTGCTGATGAGAAGTGTGTTCCTTCACTTGTGCAAATCATGGCTATGCACACACATGTAGCGGTCACAAGCAGTGGAACTGAGGATGTGAATTCTTTGGATTTATTCTTCTCAGTCCTCACATTATTGAATTTCATGACCATAATCATATGTGAAAACCTTTATGAACATCTTAACTGAGTTAATTAAAACTTTAGTAGCCCATCCAATTGAAGTGAAAATAAATGAATTGTTAAAATTCTTAATTTAAAGGTATTCAATAAAGTGGCATCTTTTGAAGCTTAAGGTGTATAGGTATTTTTTCAAAAGTCAAATAATTACCAAGTGTTCCCAAATAAGCCTATTTTCATATTCTATTGGGGGTGATGAAACATGATTTTCCCGCTTACATTTTCTTCACCTAATTTTTTAAAAGGTGATGTGGTATATGAATAGAATTGAATGCTTTCAACCTTTCCCCTTATCAGCAGGAAATGATGGATGTGTGTGGGGTTCTGTATATTGTATGGTAGAGGAGGATGGATAGTTACGGACACTGGCCAAGATTACACTACAAAACTGCTCTGTGTGGGGTGGACAAGTCTATGTGTTATACAACCTGAAGTGGTAATGTCTCCCCTTAGTTTTCAAACATTGCTGTAACTGTGGGAATTGGTCAGTAGAAGATGCCACTGTATTTATCACTCGCTTGTGGTGTGTATGGAACACATGGAAAGTGGAAACTTCCTGCACTCTTGGATGAGGTGAATAATGATTTCAGCAACATTAGTTTTCAGCAAGGTCTTTGGGCATGAAGCCACTTGTTTTTTTTGCAAAGGAGGTCAGAATGAAAGGTGGTATAAAGTGTCTTTGGGAACACGAACAGTGTGATCCCTGGAAAAGCAGCAATGAGATATGTAGATGAGAGAAGGAGTGCAGTTCATTGGGCGGGGGTGGGGAGCTCATGCTGGACTGAGCTGACAGTAGGTGAAGAGAAGCCTAACCACTCTCGTGGGCAGGGAGAGAAGGAACTAAAGAGCATGTGTGGATGGACTGGGAGGACGTCGGGAAACTAGCCTGGCCCACGGTGATGTTTTAGTTTGGGGAGCTTTGTGATTGGCTTAAGGAGTTCACATTTGTTCTATGGACAGAAGGTTACAACTTGCTTGATGTCACAACCCATCTGTGTCTGCCTTCCTGCTTGCTGCTGCCCTGCTGCATGCCTTTGTATTTGCACGCAGTTGAAATCTGATTCAAATGAAAATGTGTAGCAAGGAAAGTGTTGCCTGATCCGGGGTTATGTGAGCGGATATGGGCTCCACAATCCCATTCTACAGATGTGATTCTAATGATGGTGCATCTGTGTTTAAACCTCAGTTCACTTTATGCAACCATGCTGCAGCCTCATGTACTTACTGGAAATTCTGCATAACACCTGTAACGCTGATATCTGAAATATGGTGACAGCATCACATGAAGGTGATTGCTACCTCACACCATGGGCAACTTGACCCTAAATGGGGCCAAGGGCTTCTGCCCATGAAGTGGGAATGGTCTGAAGGCAAGATTAAGCCATAAAATTGAATGCTCCTGTCACAAGACCTAAAGAAGATGATCACTGGCAGCTTCCTTTTCCACCCATGGTGCCACAGTTGGTATTAAACAATATGAGATTAAGCTCTTGTCAGGCAAGCTAATGAATTTTGGATTGATTTCTGTCTTCGGCAGGGCTACTGATGTTTTTGACAGTCATGATTTATAAGGCCTTCATTGGGTCTATTCATGAGAGGAATTGTTTATTTTGGCTGATGGGCAAGCTTCTAATGTTCCCAGTGGGAAATACTTGGACTCAAAGGGAAGGCTTTGGGAATGGCGCTCCCTGGCTGTCTGGGGCAGGTTTCTCATAAATTGGTAATCAAGAGCTCAGAGAACTAATGAGGGTAGGCTGGTTTGGAAATTGTTTTAGCGACATTTGACCAGTGGAATGTGTGTAGAAAATATATGTTTGCTACTGACCCTTCAGGTGGAAAACCTGGTTTGTTTTTCAATGTTTTTTTCTGTTTTGTATTGAAATGGCAAAACTGATGCTTGCGGGGTGGGTCAAGAACTTTTTCTCCCCAAATTGATGCTGGAAAAGTGTTATTTAAAGATAATTAGCCTTTTTGTACACATATATGTATACGGTGTACATGTATGTGTGTATGAGTATTCATATGGGTGTGTGTGTGTAGAGGCCAACAGCAGGTGCCTTCATTAATTACTCACAACCTTACTCTATAAAACTATTTATTTGCAAAAAGACAGGATGGGGGGAGATTAAGAGAGAGAAAGAAAGATTGAGAGAGAGAGAATGGGTGTGCCAGGGCCACTTGCAGCTGCAAATGAACTCCAGATGTGCATGCTACTTTGTGTATCTGGCCTTATGTGGGTACTGAGGAACTGTATCCAAGCCTGTGAGCTTTGTTTTTTCTTTTTCTTTTTTTTTTTTACTAAGTGCTTGAACCAATGTATTCATGAGTGCATGTGTGGTGTGCATGGTGTATGCGTGTGTGTAGACACCCACGTTCCATGGTACATATGTGGAGGTCAAAGGACAACCTTGGATATTTGTCACCTCCTTCCACCCTCTTTTGATTTTTTTTTGTTTGTTTTTTTGAGGTAGGGTTTCACTCTAGCTCAGGCTGACCTAGAATTTATTATGTAATCTCACAGTGGCCTTGAACTCATGGTAATCCCCTTACCTCTGTCTCCAAAGTGCTGGGATTAAAGGTGTGCACCACCACACCTGACTTTAAATTTTTTTAAATATTATTTATTTATTTGATAAAGAGAAAGAGGGAGGGGGGAGAGAGAGAGGATGAGAATGGGCATGCCAGGGCCTCCAGTCACTGCAAACGAACTCCAGATGCATGTACCCCCTTGTGCATCTGGCTTATGTGGATCCTGGAGGCTCGAACTGGGATCCTTTGTCTTTGCAGACAAATACCTGAACCGCTAAGCCATCTCTCCAGCCCTGTTTTAATTAGTTACGGACATATTCAGTATGTAAGCAGCACATGTTGGTACCTTCCCTTCCCTCATCCCTTCCCCCCTCCAAAGGGAGCCTCCTCCTTGGGGTGCCACTCATCCCCACGGTGATTGTGAGTCATGTAGTGTGGGGGCAGCAGTCAGTTATGGGGGAGAGGCAACGTGTCTGTGCATAATGTCCCAACTTGTACCTCTACCAATATTTTTACCCCCTCTTCCGCAAAATTCTCTGGGCCATGTTGAGAATGTTTTAAGTCTACTTCAGTGATGGGCTCTTAGGAGACTCTATATCTCTGCTTTGGTAGATTTTGAATGTACTCAGTGTCTATCTCCTTTATTGTTATGCTGATATCAGGTTCACTGAGAAAGCAGTACTCTTGATCATCTCCCTAATTCCTCTGTGGTTTCAGTTGGGGCCCTGGTGGACTGAAATGGGTCATATCTCTCCTCAGGTCCTACTTCCATCTGAAAAGGAGAAGTTGATTCTCCAAAGGAGAGTGAAGTCAGCACAAGTTAAATGGGATATGCATTATTAATTTAGAGAGAATTTAAAGGGTGTAGACCCTCTTATAGCTGGAGATTAGTGGGATCTTGATATTTGAAAGTAAACTCATTATCAGGATATGATTCTGACTTGTTTCCCAGCTCCAGATATGGGTTCCTTTCTACTGAGAGAATCTGTTAGCCAATGTAAGAGCAGTTGATTATCCACCATGGCTGTGTGCCACTATTGTACTTGTGTGAGAATTATATCAGGTTGTTTGCTTCCGAGTAGCTTAGATCTCAAATTTCTTGGACAGATGTTGACCACATCCCCCAAGTAGCTCATGCAGCACCTACTAGCACTAGACAGGCTAAATGTCTGGGGACTAGCTCTTTTCCAGATTCTAGCCAGATCTCTCCATGTTCCATACCAACAGCATATGGTGTCTTCAGCAGTAGGGTCCTACTATTAACCTCTGGTGGGTAATCAAGTGCTCTGATAGAAGTCTGTCTTATTTTGGGAAACCTTGCAAGTATCTCTGATGAACAGCCCATTATGGTTGTTAACCATATCCTGGTACTGGGAGTTACAGGCCAGTACCAAGGGAAAAGAAAGTGAAAAAAATATTAAAAAAAGTATAAAAGAAACAGGAGAAACTTAAGGTTAGGCTTTATCTCACCCTCTTCAGGGCCTTTGATTCAGGTCCTCCTCCGAAGGTCCTGTTGTGGGTTCAACCATTCAGAAGATAGACTGAATAGTTGAACCCACAACAGGTCACTTATGTATAGGATTATGTCATCTGCAAATAGAGCTAACTTTACTTCTTCCTGTCCAACTCTAATCCCTTTTATTTCTTTCTTCTGTCCTATTGCTTGGGCTAGGACTTCCAGTACAATGTTGAAGAGCAGAGGTGAGAGTGGGCACCCTGTCTTGTTCCTGATCTCAATGGGAATTCCTTGAGTCTTTCACCATTAAGTATTATTTGTGCTGTATATGTAATTATGTTGAGATATAAACTGTTTATGCCTATTCTCTGAAACATTTTGATCATAAAGTGATGTTGTATTTTGTTGAAGGCCTTTTCTGTATCTATTGAAATGATCATGTGGTTTTTGTGATTAAGTTTAGTTATGTGGTGTTTTACATTGACAGATTTCTATATGTATAACCAAACCTGCGTTCCTTGGTTAAACCCTACTTGATCAAAATCAATAGTGCTTTTGATGTGTTGTTGAATTTGGTTTGGGAGGGTTTTGTTCAGACACTTTTCATCAAAGCTCGTCAGGGATATAGTCCTGTAGTTTTCTTGTTGTGTCTGTGTCTAGTTTTGGTATTAGCATGATACTGGTTTCATAAAAGGAGTTAGGATGCTTTCCATGTTCTCTGTTCATGTGGAACAGTTTGAGAAAAATTGGTATCAGTTCCTCCATGAAGGTTTGAAAGAATTCAGCTGAGGAGCCATCTGGTCCTGGACTCTTCTTTTTGGGAAGGTTTGGTTATCTTTTCAGTGTTGATGGGTGTGGTATGTTTGTTTGGGAGATTAATCTGCTCTGAGTTTAGTTTTGGTAGGTGGCATGTCTCCAGGAATTTATTCATTTCTTCCAGATTTTCCAGTTTTGTGCAGTAGATGTTTTGGAATAAGTCCTGACGGTTCTTCCATTCACTGATGTGTATTGTTATCTGTCCTTTTTCCTTTTTAATTCTGTTAATCTGAAGCATCCCTCTCTTTCTCTCTCTCTCTCTCCCTTGCTTGACCAAATTGGCCAGGAGTTTTTCAATCTTGTTTATTTTTTCAAAGAACCAGCTCTTTGTTTTATCAATTTTCTTAATTGGTTTCTTAGTTCCCATTTCATTAATTTCTGCACTGGTCTTGATTATTTCTTTCCTTTTGGAGCTTTTTGGTTTGGATTCTACTTGTTTTTCTAATTCCTTTATATGGATAGTTAGGTTATTGATTTGGGTTCTCTCTGTTTTTGTTATGAAGGCATTTAGTGCTATGAATTTTCCCCTAAGGACTGCCTTCTTTGTGTCCCATAAGTTTTGGTATGATGTGTTCTTGTTGTCATTCAATTCTGTAAATTTTACAATTTCCTTTTTTATTTCATCCAGTACCCTTTTATTGTTTAAAAGTGTTTTGTTCAGTCTCAAGGAGCTGATGGAGTTTCTTGCACATCTCTTATTGTTAATTTCTAGCTTTACAGCATTGTGATCTGATATCATGCAGGAAATTGCATTTATTTTCCTAAATATATGGTGGCAGGCTTTATGGCCCAGTATATGATGTATTTGGAGAAGGTTCCATGAGTTGCTGAGAAGAATGTGTTAATGTGTGATCTGTAGATTTTTGGTAGAATGTTTTGTAGATGTCTGTTAGGTCTACTTGATCTATGGTGTCATTGAGCTCTCTCACTTCTTTGTTGGTTTTCTGTTTGGATGATCTGTTTATTGATGATAGAGTATTGAAGTCCCTAAGTATGATGGTGCTGGTGTTTATTTCTGCTTTGATGCTAAGTAGGTTTTATCTTATTAATTGTGGTGCACATGGGTTTGGTGTATAGAAATTGATGATTGTGATATCCCCTTGCTGGACTATTCCCTTGATGAGTAAGTGGTCTTCTTTGTCTTTTTTGATTACTTTTGCTTTGAAGTATATTTTATCTGATATTAGTAAAGCAATGATTTTCACCCCAAGGAGGTATCTGTCTTTAGTGGTGAGGTGAGTTTCTTTAAGACAATAGATTGAGGGGTCCATTTTTCTTATCCAACCCTGTTACCTTGTGTCTCTTGATGGGTGAATTAAGGCCATCAGTGCTTAGGGTAATAACTGTGAGGTTTGATTTAATCCATGCTATGTTGTGGTGCTTAATGGGGTTTGATATTTGCTTGGACTTTGTAGTTTTTTGAGCCTTCTCTAGGTATGTTTATTTTGTAGGCTCTTGAAATTTGTTGTTTGACTCTTCTGTGTGAAGAATTCCCTGAAGCATTCTCTTTAGGTTTGGCTTTGTGTTCATAGTTGTAGAGCTGATTTTTATCATGGAAAGTTTTTCTTTCACCATTTTTTTTTTTCTTTTTTTGGTTTTTCGAGGTAGGGTCTCACTCTGGCTCAGGCTGACCTGGAATTCACTATGTAGTCTCAGGGTGGCCTTGAACTCACAGTGGTCCTCCTACCTCTGCCTCCCGAGTGCTGGGATTAAAGTATGTGCCACCATGCCCGGCTCTTTCACCATTTCTTATAAGGGATACTTTTGCTGGGTATAGTAGTTTGGGTTGGAAGCCATAGGTTCTTAGTCTTTGCACTGTTCCTTTCTCAGCCCTTCTGGTTTTCAGGATTTCCAATGAGAAGTCTGGGGTAATTCTGATGGGGCTGCTTTTATATGGAATGTGTTATTTCTCTTGCTGCTTTTAGGACTTTCTCTTTGCTATTGATGCTAAGAGTCTTAATAATAATATGTCTTGGAGAATTTCTCCTATGGTCAAGTCTGTTTGGAGTTCTGTTAGCTTCTTGTATCTCGAGGGGACTCTCTTTCAAGAGGGCAGAAAATTTTCTTAGATAAATTTGTTGAATAAGGTCTCCATGCCTTTGGTCTGAATTTATTCCCCTTCTGGTATACCCATGATCTGAATGTTGGGATGTTTAGGGGTATCCCCCAGTCCCTCATGTTCTGTTCACAAAACTTTTTGAACTTATTCAAGTTTTTGGACTCATGAAATGTTTCTTCTGCTTTGTCTTCCAATTTTGAGGTTCTGTCCTCCACATGAGTAACTCTGTTCTTGAGGGCTTCTATAAAGTTTTGGACTGAATGCTTCTTAGAATTCATCCTTGCATTTATTTATGTCTTAATTGATCTTAGCTAGCTTATTATTGAGGTCCCATCCCAGTATTGGAATCTTATTTAATCCAGGAGGAGGCTGTAATTTTGAAGAGTCTTCAGTGATTGTTCCCTTTTATGTTTGACTAGATTAGGCTTTTGATTGGGGGGGGGGCTGTCTGCTCAGGTGGGAGGAGTCCCAACCAGGTGGAGACCTGGTGGTGGGGTGGGGAGAGAGGCCATTGTTGCCCAGTTGGCAGATGGAGGGGTAGGGAGAGGACATGGCATGATCCCAGAGGCAGGTGGTGGCATAGGTGGTGGGGGGTGATGGGATTTCTCTGACCAAATGGCAGGTGGCGGGTCGGAGACAGGGGACCACATGGTCCAGATGGTTTGTGGTGGGGCAGGGAGATGAGACAGCATGGTCCTGAGGGTGGATGGACTCAAGTCCAACTACAGAATTGTTGGTTTCCCCCATAACAGACATGGACTATTGTACCCATTTCCTCATTTGGCCTGTGTGGACAAATTTAAGCCTTGTAGTGTCGACTGTAGTTTAATATCCACTGGTAATTTTTGTCTGTCCCACGGAACTGCATGCAGCTTAGTTTTTCCCAGCTTTCTGTCAGGTAGTCTACACAGACGGGGTTTTCAGCTCAGCTCCAGCAGGATTTCTCAGTGGCCTTGCAGCAAAGTATGTGGAGTCTTCAGCAATAGTACGTTACCATCTATTCCTGGTAGGAAACCAAGAGCATCAGCAATGCCCTATAATGTTTTAGGGGTCACCAGTGACATCTCTGTCCAACAACTCCCTGAAAGGTATCCCATCCCTGGCACTAAGACATTTCTAGTAACAATCTATAGCTTCTGATTGCATCATTGTCCAAAAACGTAGGCTTCCATATGACTTATTCATACCACCTTAGATTTTGATTAGTCTTCCCACACTTTTCCTTTACTCAATTTCTTCCCCTGACCTCACTTAGGCCTTTCCACCCCCAGTTATCTGTTCTTCTACACACATACACACACACACACATATATATTACCATTCTCTTAAGTCCCTCTTCTCCTTTTCTATTCCCTTTATCATCATCTTTCTATCTTACTGGCCTCTGCTACTGAGTTTTATTCAAACTCACATGCTACGATCCAAATATGGGGGAGAACACATAACATTTGGCTTTCTGGGCGTGGGTTACCACATTAAGTATAATTCTTTCCAGATACAGCTATTTCCCTGCAAATTTCATTTTTCTTCACCACTGAATAGAATTTCATTGTATAAATGTACCATATATTCATTATCTACTCATCAGTTGAGGTACAGCTAGGCTGGTCTCTTGTTAATATTTTTCAGACAGGGTCTCTCAATGTACCTGGAGTTTACTTATTCAGCTAGGCCAGCTTGCCAGCGAGTCCCAGAGATTCTCCTGCGTCCAGCTCACCAGTGTTAGAATTATAGGTACTATGCTCAGTTTTTTTCATGAGTGTTTGGGATATAAACTCAAGGTCTCATATTTTCAAGGAAAAAAATGTACCCACTGAGCCATTTACCCAGCCTCAAAGGCTCTTTTAGTTGATTAGGATTTCTATGGCTCACTACAGAAGATGCAACATGTATATGTGTGTGTGTGTGTGTTGCAAACAGTGAGAGACAGAGAGAAGAGAAATAGACAGAGAGAATGGGCATGCCAGGGTGTCTAGTCACTGTAAACAAACACTAGATTCATGTGCCATTTTGTGCATCTGACTTTGCATGAGTACTGGGGAAACAAACTTGAGTCATGAGGCTTTGTAGACAAGCACCTTAAGCACTCATCAACATCCTCCACCCCAGAATATACAGTTTAGAAATGTTTTTATTTATTTACTAGTGAGAGAACTAGAGACAGACAGGAAGACACAGAGAAAGAAGAGTTGGGCATATTTGGACCTCTAGTCACTGAAAACAAGCTCCACATGCATGTGCCACTTTGTGAATCTGGCTTTACATGTATGTTTGAAAATCAAACACAGACTTCAGGCTTTAAAAGGAATTAGCTGTAACCACTGAGGAATCTATTTAGCATCTATTTAAACAAGAATGATTTGAAAGTAGAGTGGCTGCTGTGCAAGGGTTCCCATAATTTGTTTTATAACCAAGACACTCATTCTATTCTCTGTTTCTCTGACCAGTGGCTTCTAGTACCACACAGATGGGCTTCTCACTTCTGGAGGGCTCTTCTTTGCCTTAGACTATCTTTCTACTCTGGGCTATCCTGTGTTCTATGATGTTTTCAATTCAGGACCTCTCTCTGTGTTATCTGGAATTCAAAGCTCCCTAGAGGCTTGGCTGAATCTTCTATTGAAAAAATATATTTTTCAATTATCTCTGCCTAACCCCATTTCCATAACTTCTGTTTGTTAAAATTATTCATTCTTTTTTTTTTTTTCTCATGACATGGTCTCATTCTGTAGGCCAAAGTGGCCTTCAATTCATAGCAATCCTCCTGTCTCAGTCTCCCAAATGCTATGGCTATTGGTGGGAATTCTCGCCTTTACAGAGGCCTTGTTCCTGACAGAACTTCTTCAAAGTTTCTTGAACATAAATATCAACTCAGGATTTGCTTTCCAGAAATTCCTGTCCACAACCAGGAAGCAAAGTTGGGTGAAGTGGCTATTTTAGAGGAAGGTTGCAAAAGATTTGGAACAGACAGAATTTTGGGAGTGAGATGGGAAGACAGTAGTGTGACTTGGAGATTCTGACCTTAGAAATTTTTAAAAGAAAATATTTATTTATTTAAGAAAGAGAGAGAGAAGAGAATGGTTGCACTGGGGTGTCCTGACACTGCAAATAAACTCCAGGCACATGTGTTACTTTATGCATCTGATTTTACATGGGTACTAAGAAATTGTCCAACCCAGGCTCTTCGGCTTTTCAAGCCGCACCTTTAACCAATGACCCATTGCCTATCCTGAACCTGGGAATTTTGAAGGATGATGTTGTCTTAGGCAGAAAGGAACTTCAATTTTTACTGTCTTCTGAGGCTATTATCTTCAGGTGTCAGAAGCAGCCAGCCCTGGGCCATCATTTCCATTAGGGATATGTCATGGAGTGCCTGCAATAGAAATGGGGTCATGATGAAGGTCAATGCAGAAGAAATATACACAAGGGAATAAATGTAATTAATTTTATATTTCAAGTCTCATGACAATGTTTTATGCAGAATCTATCAGAACACATTCATGAGAAGAGAAATATATGAGATGCTTTGAAGTCAACTGAATAAGCAGGCTGCATGTATGTGGTTTGTGTGTCTTCTGGCTGGGATCATTACGTGATTCATCTCTTGAGCCCTGGGAGCTGGCCTTTCTGACTGCCAAAGGGCCATATTGAAGGAGTGCAATTTGCATTAAGTCCCTTCTCATAAAGAAATTTTTAGGAATTTCACATTTGCTGCTTTTTCCTCTAAATACAACAAATAAATTTAATATCCTCTGTTTGAGCTCAGCATGGTATAGCTTCTACTACTCATTATAATATTAATATGCTCAGCATACCATATATAGTTGAATAAAAACATCCTATCTAACATAGTACCATATGCAATGAACATAAACAGTGATAATTCTAAAAACAAGTAAAAATAAGGGCCAGAGAGAGAGAGCTTAGTGGACAAATTGCCTGCCTTGCAAGCATGAAGACCTGAATTCAATCCCCAGTGCCCATACAAATGTCAAAAGAGATGGCTGAGTGATTAAGAGTGCTTCTTCCACCAGCCTGAGAGCCTGAGATCTCCTGAGCTTGATTTCCCAGCATCCATATAAATAGCTGGACATGGACATGGATTCCTGTAACCCCAAACCTGTGGGGAGAGGAAACTGGAGAATCATTGTGACTCAGAACAACAGCAACCTTCAGAATCAGTAAGAGACTCCATCTGAAGGAAACAAGTGGATAAGAGATAGAGGAGGGATATGTGATATTCTTTAACCTTCACATGCACATGCAAGGATCTGTGTGTGTATGTGCGTGTGTGCATGAACACACACACACACACACACACACACACACACACACAATGGCCACATTTTGTAGAGCTTTTCATACATTTTGTTTTTGCTCTCTTCCTTCATCCATGATAACATGCTTCTGGGGCCAATAATATATAATAATATGATGATTATTGTGAGGTCATGAATGTGTCTAAAAAACAGAATTTTTCAATGCAGCCCTCCCCATGCTTTGGGTGTTACACTCTACCTATTGCCTCTTCCTGAGTTTTGGAAGATGTGACAGAGATGACTCATTTAGTGCTGAGCACGCCACTCTCCCTTCTTCTCAGCATTTGGTTAATTTTGAGTCACCCCAGTGACTCACCACCATCTGAAAAGAGAAAGCTCTCTAACCAAAGCTGAGAGCAGCACCAATACATGAACATAAACATAAATATATAGAGAGCAATCTGGTGGTCTTAATACAGCCATTTAGCCAAACAACAGTGGTAGCTCCCCCAAACTCTGGGCTTATGACTTTCCTAAGCTTTCAGTCTCCGACATGATTTCCCTCCCATGAAGCAGGCCTCAAGTCTAGTCAGAATGATGTTTTCATTAGTTGGAGAGTGATTACCTTTGTAAGGAAACACTGGACATTCATTCCTAAGGGACCAAGGTTGGCATAGCTTATTCAGGTCAGGCCTCATACATTAACCTGTTGCGATGCCATTTGAAGGATGTTGAAGAGATCCCACATGCCCAAAGCTCTCAAGTTAGAAGTTAATCAAACTTCATTAGTTACAATGATGAGGCTGTGTTTCCCCTTCTGGTCTACAGGGGGATTTCTGATTGGATGAACCTGCATTGCTCATAAAATGGTCCCTTGGAACACTCTGGCCCATGATGTTTTTGAAGTTGAGGTGATCAGGGGCAGCAAGTGTTTTCATTAGCAATTTGATCAGTAATGTTCAAACTGCAATGTATGAATGAATCACTTAGGGGTTGTGATAAAAAGTGGGTTCTGCTGGCCAGTCTGTGCCAAGTCTGACAATCTGCAATCTAGCAGTCTCCCAGATAATGCTGAAGTGGGAATCATTAGCCATACTTAACCAGGCCCCACAAAATTAGCAAGTCAAAGTATGAGGCAGCTGTTGCCTTTGGCAAAGATCTTGGAAATCACTGGTATATCTTACCTTATTTGAATAGATTGGATTATCAACATCTAGTTGTTCCCTTTTCCACATCTGAAGTCTTGGTATGTAGGGTCCAGACTACTGGGGAGAAATAGGAGGGGATGCATCTGAGCAGCAGGCAAATGGCACGCTGAGCAATGAGTAGGGGGTCACAGACCCTGGTTCTGTAACCAAATCTAAACACTTCGGGTGTGCTTTACTGAGGAGAGAAGCAGTGCCAACCCTGCGAGTATCCAGTGACTGACTTTGTATCATGTGGAGGAAGGTCAGAGCTAACAGCATTTACAAAATTTTCATGAATATTTTGTGACGTTTCTGATCAGATTCAGATGTAGAAAATCCTAAGGAAGATAACCAGGACCAGGCAATTTGAGATTCTTTTCTGTGCCTCCTTGAGTCTCCTGAGCTTTTTTGTAAGATAAACATCCTGGTGAGTTTGTGAATATGGGGAAGTGTAATTGATGAATATGCTCAGGTTTCTACTTCCTTCAGGGAGGAACCAGGAGACAAATTCAGTTTACTTTTTTTTTTTTTTTTTTTTTTAGCTTAGCATCTCTTTGCATTACAAGAATGCAAAGGAAAGAAATATTAACTGGGACAGAATGTGTGGAAGTGGGTCAGGGGAGGAAATGAAATAGCTTGCTTTTTCTATTCTCTTCAAAAAATCCTGCTAAAATTAGGCCTGTCACAGATCATAAGATCAGTATTATAAATAGTATTTTTTTTTTTGCCAGGAAAAATATCTCAGCTATCAAGGATTTTGATTATTGCATAAAGAATGGTTAAATATCTGAGTCAAATGCCAGGCAAGACATATTTTGTTGATTTGGCAGGGAAAGGATGCCTATGTCTTTAACCAGTGCAGATCCCATTTGCCACACACATATAGGCAAGCCACTTTCAGCAGCTACTCTTTCTCTCACTACTTTTCTCATCATACTCTGAAGATGAGGCCTATTTCTCTTTGTTTGTATTAATTTATACTGTGTAAATAACGTAGCAATTTACTTCTGCTATGATATTTGTGGATATTCTGAGACTTAACCCTGAAATACCAAGGGTAGATAGACTCCTTTGTGCTGTGTGGGTGGGCATGATGATTCTGTTGGTCTATCTTGTAATGTGCAATGAGAACCTGTGTCCTTCAACATCAATGTATTTCATACCTTCCCATGTGCAGAAAATCCTATCTGCCATCCTAATGTGCTATAAAAGGGAAGATTGTATACAATGCTTGGACTTCATATTTAAAAGAGTTTCCTATCAGGTTTTAATCTGCCCATTGGCTTTCTTACTTCCACTCCTTCCAGGTAACATGATGGATGGATGGGAAGGGACACAACTAACTAACAGACCATATTTAAAATGATGAGGGGCTATCAAAGCATTCAGTATAATAAATATATATTACAGTTCATGTACAAATAACAACACACCTCACAAAATGAGAAGGCTGGAAGTAGCACCATGAACATGATAGCTTCCCACATATCTGTCTTCATTTCTAGATCAATTTTCCTAAAAATTGAAATAAATATAACATCACTAGGATTTTCTTATAAAGACTCTGGAGGATGACAATAAGAATGAAGTTGACTGAAATTTAAACCTTTCTGTTGAAGATTCAAGGGACTCAGTGACTTGAAGATCAGTTGAGGCTGAGAAACCCTATTGGGCTAAGAACTGAGAAAAGATAGTTTGTGGGGCTAGATGAATAGCCAGAAATTAAGTCATTAGGTGGGATAACTTAACACAGAGATTTACCATGTTACAGATATGCTTTTTAAGTATATTTTATTTATTTATTTGAGAGAGAGAGATAGAGGGAGAGGGAGAGTGAGCGAGAGAGAGAATGGGCTTGCCAGGACCTCCAGACACTGTAAATGGTCTCCAGATGCATATGTCCCATTGTGCACTGGTTTATGTGGGTTCTGGAGAATTGAAACTGGATCCCTTGGCTTGCAGGCAAACGCCATAAATGCTAAGCCATCTCTCCAATCTCATAGATACGTTTTGATGAGCCCTAAGGAGAGGTACAACCCAGAAATGGAGCAGCTCAGCTGAAAAAGTGTTTTTCTTTGGAGGAATTTTTCTTCGTCTTATGTAGCTACCACATGTTGTAGAAGGATGGTACCTGCAGGAAGAAGTGACTCTTGATGTTTTCTTCAGGTGTGGGCATTACCCATTAGGGGAAATGTCAAATGTCTATGGTCTCTTGTCATTGTGAACCCCACATATATATCTGGAACCAATTTCATACTTTGGATTAAAAAAAATATTTTCCTCCCAAAGAGTTTTCTTTGCCAATAAAGAGCTATGAGTCTTCTTGCTTTAAAACTTGGAGAGAAAAAAATTCACTTCTACAATAATTAAGCAATAATTATTACTCTTTCCACTGAAGGAGGGCTGGGAGAGATAAACAACTCCCAGATAAATAAGGTTTGAAAACTTTGGGCCAAGGCTTCTGTTGATTCTCATCAAATTTATTTCTCTCTCACTCCCAAATTAAAAAAAAAAAAACAAAAACAAAAAACTAATGATAGTAATTATTTTTAAAAGTGACTCCTTTTAATCATTTAAAATTGCTATTTTATGCCCTATTCAAATAATAATTGCTTTTCTGGCCCTACTCTAACATGTGGGAGGAGGGAGAAGAAGTGAGAGATGAGACAACCCATTCACTCCTTGGGGACCATCTCTAAGGCACAGAAGCATACAAGCTGACATTGAAGTTGATGTACAATGTAGCGAGGAAGGCTTGGCTGGAATATGGAGACCCCAGTTTTCCTCCTTCTTACCTGAGTGTAAATTTAGAAGGCAAGTCAAATAATGTGTTGGTATTGGTGCCATTTCAACAAAATGCTTATAATTCCATATCTTTTTTTTTACTCTATTGTAATTATCTCAATATTTTTTTCTGTTTTTTAATTTAATTAAATTTTTTTATTAATTAGTTTTGTATTCAGCAAATACAGTCAGTTTGGTACCATTATTAGGCTCATCCATGACCTACCCCCATTGGCCCCTTCTTGTTAAGGTATATGGGTCGTGCATTGTGGAGTAGCCCACAGTTATGGGTAAGATAAATGTCTCTGCATATCATGACCAAACATGTGGCTCTGACATTCTTTCTGCCCCCTCTTCCACAAAATTTCCCTGAGCCATGTTGGGTTCATTTTTGGTCTGTTTCAGTGATGAGATGTTGGGGGCCTCTGACGCTCTGGCTCTCTGATTTGGTAGGAGTCAATTTTTCTGTGTTGGTCTCCTTCCCCCTTGTGCTGGTATCCAGTCTATCTGGAAAACAGCACCTTGCTTGTTTCACCAATTTTTATTAGTTTCAGTCAGGGCCATTCTGAGGTATGATGGGGTGGCTTTCTCCTTAGGATCTACATCTATCTGAAAAAGAGAAGCAAATTCTCCAGTGGAGAGTAAGTTAGTACCAGGACAAATGAGATAACCCTTACTTTTTTTTTTTAGAGAATTTAATAGGTGTAAGCCCCTTTGTAGCCCATGATTGATGGTAGCTTGATATTGAAGAGTGGGTTAATGTTTGGATATGGTTCTGAATTGTTTCCCAGCTCCAGCTGGGAATGATCCCATACCGCTGAGGGGATCAGTTAGCCAAATCAAGAGCAGTTGGTTCCCCACCATGGCTGTGTACCACTATTGCACTTGTGTGGGCATCACAACAGGTTATTTGCTGCTAAGTAGGTTAGACCATGAGTTACTTAGATATTGGTAATTTTCCCCAAGTCGCCCATGTAGCACCTTCTGGCACTAGACACGCTGACTGTCTGGGGACTGACTGTCTTCTAGCTTCTAGCCATGCCATTCCATTTTACGTGTCAACTGCATATGGTGTCCTCAGCAGTAGGGCCTTACCACTAACCTTTGGTGGGTCATCAAGTACTCTGATAGAAATTTGTCTGTCTTTTAGGAAACTTTGTAGGTCTCTCTGATCAAACGCTCATTGTGGATGATAGCCCCATGCTGGTACTGGGAGTTAAGGTCAGTGCCCACTAAGAAAATGAGTAGAAAGATAACTAATATACAAGAGTTAGAGAGAGGAGAGAGAGGGTGGGGGAGAGGGAGAGAGGGAAGATGTAGAAGATTAAGGTTAGCCTTGATGCTACCCTCTCCAGTGTCTTGTGGTTCAGGTGTTCCCTGTAAGGGCCTGGTGAAGGTTCAGCCATTTGGTCTGCCTTTTAGGAAGTTGAATTTTATGGTACAATTGCCATTTGTCTAGATTAGTGTTTCCCACACCTTCGATGCCCTCCCTTCCCTCCCCATCCATCCTAGTGTATAGTCCATGAGATGCTTGCTAGATATGTAAGGTATCTTGGGTAGATTCAGGTTAGGTACTGTAGGTGAGTGAGATTATGTGGCAAATTTTTTTTTTTTCTGTGAGTGGGTAAGTTCACTGAGAGTGATCAGTTCCAGGTTCAACCATTTTTCCTCAAATTTCTTTGTGTCATTTTTTCTTACTGTTGTATAGAATTCCATTGTGTAGATATACCATATCTTAGTTATCCATTGTTCTAGTGATGGACATCTGGGTTGATTCCAGCTCTTAGCTATTACAAATTGAACTGCTACAAACATGAATGAGCAAATCTCTCTGGCCTGTGGTTTGAAGGTTTTAGGGTAGATGCCCAGTAAGGGAATAACTGGGTCTGTTGGTATCTCTATATTCAGCTTTTTCAGGAGTGTTCATATTGCTTTCCAAAGTGGTTGTACCATTCTACATTACCACCAACAGTGGTTGAGTGTTCCTACTTCTCCACATCTTTGCCAGAATTTATTTTTGTTTGATTTTTATGCTTGCTATCCTTATTGGGGTAAGGTGGAATCTAATAGTTGTTTAAATTTGCATTTCTTTGATGATTAGGGATGATGAACATTTTCTTAAGTGTGTGTTTGCCATTTGTATTTCTTCCTCTGTAAACTGCCTATTCAGCTCTTTGCTCCATTTTGTGAGTAGGGTGTTTGACTTCTTACTGTTTAGATTTTTTGAGTTCTTTGTAGACTCTAGAGATTAGGCCTCTATCAGTTGGATAACCTGCAAGTATTTTCTCCCATTTGGTGGGTAATCTATTGGCTTTGCTTACTTATTGTATGCTTGTCTGTAAAGAAACTCTTCAGTTTCATGTAATCCCATTGGTTGAGTGACTGCTTAAGATTGTGAGCTACTGGGTTTTTTTCAGGAAGTCTTTTTCCATTCCTATATCATGGAAAGTACTTCCTAAATTTTCTTCCAGTAGTATTCGAGTTTCTGGTCTTATATTGAGGTATTTAATCCATTTGGATTTGAGTGTAGTGCATGGTGAAATCTGTGGATCAAGTTTCAATTTCCTGCATATGGTTATCAAGTTTGTCCAGCACCATTTGTTGAAGATGCTGTCTTTTATCCAGCCTATATTGTTCAGGCCTTTGTCAAATATCAAGCAGCTATAGTTGCTTGACCCAAAGTCTGGGAACTCAAGTCTATTCCATTGGTCTATACTCCAGTTTTTATGCCAGTACCATGCTGTTTTTATTACTATGGCTTTGTAATATAGCTTTTGATCAAGTATGGTGATGCCTCCTGAGGTATTTCTTTTGCTGAGGATATGTTTGGATATGCGAGGCCTTCTGCCTTTCCATATGAAATTTGAAATCATTTTTTTCTATCTCTGTGAAGAACACTGTAGGGATTTTCACTGGAATGGCATTAAATCTGTATATTGTCTTTGGTAGGATTGTCATCTTCACAATGTTGATTCTGCCTATGCAGGAGCATGGGAGGTATTTCCATTTTCTCATGTCCTCCTCAATTTCTTTTTTGAGTGTTTTTATGTTTTCGTTGTATAGATCTTTCACTTCCTTGGTAAACATTATTCCAAGGTATTTTATTTTATTTTTTTGTTGCCATTGAAAATGGGACCATGTCCCTTATTTCTTTCTCTGTATCTTTGTCATTTGTGTATAGAAAGTCTACTGACTTTTGTGCATTGATTTTGTATCCTGCTACTTTTCTATAGGAGTTAATCACCCTCAGGAGTTTTGGGATGGAGTCTCTCGGTCTCTCATATACGCAATCAAGTCACCAGCAAATAGAGCTAACTTAACTTCTTCCTTTCCAAATTGTATTGCTTTTACTTCCTTCTCCTGTCTTATTGCTTGAGTTAGGACTTCCAGTACTATATTGAAAAGCAGAGGTGAGAGTGGGCAACCATGTCTTGTTCCTAATCTTAATGGAAATTCCTCTAGTCTCTCTCCATTAAGTACTATTTGGGCCTTTGGAACTTTGTTTATTGCCTTTATTATGTTAAGATATGTACCAACTATTCCAATTCTCTCCAATGTTTTGATCATGAAGTAATGTTGTATCTTGTCAAAGGCCTTTTCTGCATCTATCAAAATGATTATGTGGTTTTTATGTTTAACCTTGTTTATGTGGTGTAGTGCATTGACAGATTTCCATATGTTGAACTATCCCTGTATTCCTGGGGTGAATCCCACTTGGTCAAGGTGGATAATGCTTTTGATGAGTTGTTGGATTTGGTTTGTGAGGATTTTGTTTAGGATAATTGCATCTAAGTTCATCAGGGAAATAGGCTGGTAGCTTTCTTTTCTTGTGGCATCTTTGCCTGGTTTTGGAATTAGGGTGATACTAGCTTCATAAAAGGAGTTGGGTAACTTTTCCTGTTTTCCAATTGTGTCTCACAGTTTGAGGAAGATTGGTTTGAGTTCTTCCATGAAGATTTGATAGAATTCAGCTGAGAAGCCATCTCGTCCTGGACTCTTCTTTTTGGGGATGTTTTTTATTACCTTTTCAATCTCCATGAGTGTGGTGGGTTCATTGAGGTGATTAACCTGCTCTGAGTTTGGCTTTGATAGATGGTATGCATCCAGGAATTTATCCATCTACTCCACATTATCCAGTTTTGAGGAGTAGAGGTTTTTGAAATAAGTCCTGATGATTCTCCCAATTTCACTTAGGTCTGTTGTGATCTCTCCTTTTTCATTTTGAATTTTGTTAATTTGAAGCTTTTCCTTTTTTTGCTTGATCAAATTGTCCAGGGATTTGTCAATCTTGTTTATTTTTTCAAAGAACCAGCTCTTTGTTTTGTGAATTGTCTTAATTGTTTCCTTGGTTTCCAATTCATTAATTTCTGCTCTGATTTTAATTATTTCTTTCTTTTAGGAGCTCTTTGGGTTGGATTTTTCTTATTTTACCAATGCCTTTAGCTAGATGGTTAGGTTATTGATTTGGGTTCTTTCTGTCTTTTTTATGAAGGCATTGAGTGCTATGATTTTTCCCCTGAGAACCACCTTAATTGTGTCTCATAAGTTTTGGTATGATGTGTTCTCATTGTCATTCAATTCCAGAAATTTTGCATTTCATTTATTTCATCTACTATCCATTTATTGTTTAAAAGTGTGCTGTTCAGTTTCCAGGTGCTGTTGGGGTTCTTGGTAGGTCTTTTGTTGTTGATTTCTAGCAATATAGCATTGTGATCTGATATCATGCAGGGAATTATGCCAGTCTTCCTAAATATGTGGAGGCAGACGTTGTGACCCAGTATATGGTCTATTTTAGAGAATGTTCCATGGCTGCTGAGAAGAATGTGTAGTCTGTGGATTTGGGATGGAAAGTTCTGTAGATGTCTTTTAGGTCTATGTGATCTATGGTTTTGTTGAGCTCTCTTACTTCCCTGTTCAGTTTCTGTTTGGATGAACTGTCTATTACTGATAATAGTGTATTGAAGTCCCAAGCTATGATGGTGATGGCGGTTATTTCTGTTTTATTGTCAAGTCGGTTTTATGAACTGTGGTGCCCCTGTATTTGGTACATACAGATTTATGATTGTAATATCCTCTTGATGGATTGTTTCCTTGATAAGTAGGAAGTGGCCTTCTTTGTCTTTTTTGATTATTTTTGCTTTGAAGTCTATTTTATCTGATATTAATATAGCTCTGCCTGCTTGTTTCTTATTCCCATTTGTTTGTAATATTGTTTTCTACCCTTTCACCTTGAGGAGGTGTCTGTCTTTAGTGGTGAGGTGGGTTTCTTGAAGGCAACAGATTGAGGGGTCTACTTTTTTTATCCATCCTGTTGGTTTGTGTCTCTTGATGGGTGAATTAAGGTCATTAATATTTAAGGTAATGCCTGTGAGATTTGATTTGATCCCTGCCATATTGTGATGGTAGATGTGTGTTGGTGTTTTCATGGACTTAGAAGTTTTTTGTGCCTATTCTGAGTTTGGTTATTTTAATCTGCTTCTTGTAGGCATTTGAGTTTGATTATTTGTTTCTTCTCTGTGGACAATTTCCTGAAATACTCCTGTAGGTTTGGTTTTGTGTTCATATAGTTGTGAAGCTGAGTTTTGTCATGGAAAGTTTTTCTTTCACCATCTATTATGAAAGATACTTTTTGTGGGTAGAGTAGTTTGGGTTGGAAGCCATAGGTTCTTAGACTTTGCAGTGTTTCTTTCCAGGCCCTTCTAGCTTTCAGGGTTTCCATTGAGAAGTCTGAAGTAATTCTGATGGGGTTACCTTTGAAAGTGGTGTGCTGTTTTTACCTAGCTGCTTTTAGGATTTTCTCTTTGGTGTCAATGTTTAGAGTCTTAATGACAATATGTCTTGGAGAGTTTCTCCTTTGGACCAGTCTGTTTGGAGTTCTCTTGGCTTCTTGTATCTTGATGGGCCTTTCCTTTAAGAGACTGGGGAAGTTTTCTTCAATTATTTTGTTAAATAAGTTCTCCATGCCTTTGGTCTGAATTTCTTCTCTTTCTGGTATTCCAATGATCCTGATATTAGGACATTTAAGTGTATCCCACAATTCCCTCATGTTCTGTTCACAGGAACTTTTGAACTTACTGAAATTTTTGAACTCTCAAACTGTTTCTTCCATCTTGTCTTCCAGATCAGAGTTTCTGTCCTCCACTTGGCTGACTCTATTCTTGAGGGCTTCTAGAGAGTTTTGGACTTGTTCAATTAAGTTTGCATTTTCTACTACTTTTCTACGTATAATTTCCATCCCTCTGTCAAGCTCCCTTTTCACATCATTTTCTGATTTTCTTGATGATTCTTGGAATTCATCCTTGCATTTCTTTATGTCTTCATTTAGCATGGCCAGCTGATTTTTAAGGTCTTCTTTTTTTTCCACTCTCCCTCAAAACTATTAACTCTCTTTGAACTCCTTCCAAATTCTTATGTATTAGTTCTATTGTAGTGATGGTAGCATCCACAAGATTATCAGTACTTTGTTGCTTTCTTGCAAGTTCTACCAGTAGGTTGGTCAGGGTTGCATTGCTCATAGCTTCAATTTGATGTTCTGATCCTAATGACTCTTCTATGTTTTGGTTAGATGTTCATTGTAGGACTGGGTGATCTGCCTGGATTTTTTTGCATTTGATTTTTCATGTTATTTCTTTTGCACTGCGGTCTGCCCATGACAGTGGATGAGCACGTAGGTGGGTAGATCAGCCTGGGCTCAAGTGCAATGGGAATCTGAGGCAGCCTGGGGCACTTGCTAAGCAGCCTGGGCTTTGGCTCTCACTTGCCAAAGCCACCTATCTACTGCCTGGCAGGGGCGCCAAAGTTGCCTGAATTCTCAAGCGGTAATGCACCCAAGCTGCCTGCACTCATGCTAGGAGGGACAATGAGGTACCAAGCACTGAAGCTGCCAAAACTCTGGCTGGGAACACTGGGACGGGAAGGAGTCTGCACTCCCCAGCCACAGGACAATGGCAGATGGCTGGTGTGGAAGACAGGTAGGGGATGGTACCTGAGCTGATGCAAGCGAGAGACACAGTCTGAGCTTGTGTCGCAGTTGCTGTGGGACTGGGCTAGCTGAGCATGCAGGGGCAGGAGCAGTATGTGAGTGAGTGGGTGGAGCATTCTAAACTTCCACACACAGGGATGGATCTGCACACAGCTGTGCTGTGGATATGGGAAGGGGTGGGCTACCTGTTCCTGAGGGAATCAGGGATTCCCTGTTATTGCAAGAAGTCACTGAATGTGCTGTGGCCAGAGCCGAAAATGGGCAAGTGTGCAATGCAGTCTAAGCTCTGCATGCAGGGATTGATGGGTGAGCAGCAGCAGTGGCAGCAGACACAGCTGCTATTTGGGGGGAGGGCTGGGCTACCGTCCCACATTCCCTGTTTTTCCCCCCTCTGTGCCCTCTCACTGACAATCTATTGGAGATTGCTCTCCCACATAAGCCCCAGTATACCCTTAATGTCTTGCCTCTCTTTCCCCCGGATTTGCAGTGCAGCTAGGCGGTCGCCATCTTGGCCAGAATTCCTCTCAAGATTTTATTTTTATCATTTCATTTATTTTTGTTTTAGATACAGAGGAACAGAGAGAGAGATAGAGAGAGAGAGAGAGAGAGAGAGAGAGAGGAGAGAATGAGAGCTCCAGGGTCTCTAGCCACACCAAAAACCTCCAGATGCATGCCCATAGTCACTCTCTATCTGTCTACATCTTTCCTCTCTGTCAGATAAAAAAATATTAAAAAATAGTGGATTAAGTAGTGGATTAAGTCAATATTTCCATTGCTTTTTTGTTGCTGTGAACAAATACCTGGCCAAAAAGCAAGTTAAAGAAGGAAAGGGTTTAATGTGGCTTACAGTTTGAGGGACTGCATTACATCATGTCAGGGGAACCAAGGTGGCAAAAGTGGGCAGCCAGCTGGTCACATTGCACTTTGTTAGGAAGCAAGAGAACAGAATGCTCATACTCGGTTTGCATTCTCCTGGTTATCCAGTCCAGGACCCTAGCCTGAGAATACTGCCTGCCACAGTTACACTGAGCCTAAGAGAGATAATCTCTCATAGTTATACCCAGATGCCACCTCATGTATATAATTCTGTTGAGTAAATATGTGTTCAGTAATTCCATGCAAGCTGTGGTCAGTGTGGCCTACTCTGAGTGGATTCAAGGTTAAAGAGGTGCATAGTCACTAAATAATGGTAAAATAGCTCTAACACATAAAAGTTCTCACACTTAGAAAAAGGTTCGGCTATTGACTGAGTTTATGTGTCCTTTCTCACAGATGAAGACACTGGACCTTTGGGAGAAAATTAGGTCATGGGGGTGGAGTCTTATGATGGGATTAATGTCTCTAAAGGAAGAAAATGAGAACTGTTCCTCTTCCTCTATGCTCTCTGGATGTGCAAGATGACCATTAACAAGCCAGGAACTGGTCCCCACCAGACATACTAATCCTGTCCCTTTGCTCCACAACTGTAAGACATACCTGTTTACTCTTACACCCAGCTATAGAAGTTAGGAGAAATACGAAATCTACCACAATATTAAAAATGCTAAAATACTCATTTCTCTCTGACTCAGTTTCTCCCATGAAAGATATCACCTCCTGAACCCTTCCAATATTTCTCAGACCATTTTCCTCATCTCTAATCCCATGCATCTTTTTCACATGCTTACAGGATATGAGGTTAAAAAAAAACACACTTGCAAATGTGAAACAAACCCTTCAGTTGGTGGTGAGGGAGGAAATCTGGAAATACCCATGTAACAATTAACTGTTGCTGGCTTTATTAACTGAATAGTTGAAGTTTTAGAAATCTTTTAATAAACTCTTCTGGATTCTATTCCTCAGCAGCAACTGCCATCTGTCAAAGTCACTGGAAAAATAATCACTCACTGCTTTTTGACAGACCTATTTTTATCTATGGATGTTACTTAGTATTTTTATACATACTTAACAGTGTGTTTCATGCCTAATAGATGGTGACAATATTTATTTCTGTATAGTATCCAGCATAGTGTTTTCTCACATGCAGTTTTTAAAATTATCTTGAGCAAATGCATTTTATATTCTTTATAAGCAGTTTATTAGCTTGCACACTTAGACAACTCACTGGGAATCAGAATTAGAGCTCATGCCAGGGAACTTGTCTTTGTGTAGGTCATGAAACATAGCCATTATTATGTTCTTCTAGATCTTGGGCAGCGTTTTTGTCCTTGAGCTTCTGGGGGCTTTGAAGGTACCTTTGGACTTTCATTCAGAAACAGTGTCATTCTACCTCACTCGCATGAGCTCCGGCTGTACCTTCATGAATACAGAATCACTTCTATTTCTGCTTTCTGCTCATCTGAACACAGGGCTTGAAGGTGTACTCTTGTAATAGTCATGATAGCAATTGTAATTACAATGGCTGACTTATCTGCATTTTTCAACAGGTCAGTATGTCCAGTAGGATCTCTTTGGTTGATTATAACAGAAACCCAGCCCAGTGACCCAGGAACAAATACAAATTTTTGCATCCAGTAACTATTCAGGGGTCAAAGAAGCTTTGAGGATAATTCAGACCAAAGATTTGAGGCCAGCAGTCCTCTCTTTCTTTCTCTCTCACTTGTACCTCTCTCTCTATGTATACTGTCTTCGTCATTTTCTACTGTAGACTGGCTTCTTTCACAAGCTTTCTGTAGCTCCTATTTTTATTGATAGCATTCAACAATCCCTCTTTTTCCTGAGAACTTCCAAGTTTTAGTCCAAGAGACCCCTCAATCATGAGGGCACTTGGCCAGTTGATCATCATGTAGACTGACAATTTTCTCAGGCTCCAGTTTATAAACCACTTTAGTCTTGACTGGGTCACAACCCACCCCAAGAACCAGTTTCCATGTTCAAGGAATGCATATTATGATTAAACCGCCTTAAGTCAGGAGCCCCCTCCAGAAGATGGGTCACTGAGGCCAGTGTGGTATGATGACATCTTTCATTCTAATACTTTTCGGAGACAAGAGTTAGGCAAGCTGACATTTAGTACTGATCAGTCAGATACAGCTAGTGTAGGACTTGGTCCTTACCACAACCTATGAAAGAAAAAAAAATATATATATATATATCTCCTAAAGGATCTTCCAGATTTTGTTCTCCTGAGGCAGAGGCAATGTGGTCCATGTTGGTGAGCATCCTAAATGTTAGTCAGTGTTCACCCAGTGCCTTACATCATGAGTTGGCATTCTTTTTATTTTTTCCTTTGAATTCAGTTTTATCCCCACTGGTATGTGCATGTATATAATTCACACAGACTTATTATACTTCAAATATTGATAGAATTTAGTTATTTTAAATTTCAACAGTTTTTACCATCTCATTTTTACTACTGAGATTGGGATATGATGACCATCACAAAATGTCTTAAAAATGTACAACAATGGGAGAAGGGTGACTGAGTGGTTAAAGATACTTCTGTGTAACGCCTTCCAGCTTGGGTTCAACTCTCCAGTACTCATATAAAGACTGGCAGGAATTCTTTTGTAGCAGCAGGAGAGTATAGTGCACCCATACACACACACATGTGCAAATAAACAAATTAAAATTTCAAAAATAGGTGCCACAATTACAGAAAAGAGCTAACATAGTAATTAGAATCTTAAGCCAGGGCTAAAAAGAGTGCAACTTTAAGAAGATATTCAAAAGATACTTCTGACCACCTTAACAAACTGAGAAAGCAGGGGAATGTGTTCGTATTATATGTCATAGAAATTAAAATATTAAAGGACTATTTGTTGAAAAGTTATTTAGCAGAAAACCCATCTCCAATCTGCTTAGTACAGTCTTCAGTAGCCTATGAATTATTTTTAGATGACATGTTTTGTTTTTCAATCTAAAAATCAAGTGCTTTAAAATAGACCTGTGAAAGTTAGCAATGGCTAAAAAAATCATAGCAAATATTGTCCTTTCTGAATTGTTACTTTAGAACACTTGTTTTGGGCTCAACTTTTTTTTCTTCCTCCATAAAATGGTGCAGATTGTATTGAGGCAAATTATATCAGGTTTGTTTTCCTCACTATAATAATCTTTGTCTTGATTATTTTATTCCTTTGAGTAGGTATCTACATCTACTGCTAATGGACCAAAACATTGATAAGAACATTAAACCCCAGGTACAGAAGGCAAGGCATTATTAAAGTAGTTTGTAATTTAGACTTTGCATAGACAGATTTTATTGTTATCATGTTATCAAATGTGACCTTTAGGTAGCCATACCTATAACTCAATTAAAAAAATGAGAGCCAGGGCTGAGGAGGTAATTCATTATGCCTACACACACATAAACATTCACACACACATAGGAAATGATAGCTTAATCCATATTCCCACACAGATTATAAAAAGGAGGGTAAGGACAACTTGCTGGTCTTCTTCATCTCTGATCATAATTAGGGGAACAATCATTATGTTAATACATGAAATGAGGTTACTAGATGTACTCTGCCAAAAGATACCTGTTTTTGTTTGCTGACTGATCTCCCTGTTTTTTTTTTTTTTCTTGGAATTTTTCCATATCTCACACAGATTTAGTACAAAATAGAAGAGTTATTTTGTTCTTGAAAAGACTGCTCATGAAATTCAATTTCAGGAGCTATGTTAAGCCTTGTATAGAGCCTAGTGTATTAAGAGAAACAAAATACATTTCACCATGGTCAAATAAATGTATTTATCATGCTAGGTCAGAGTTGTCCCCAACTTTTGTTGTCTGCAGGTAGGAGTAAAAATAAGAGCCCTTTTTCCATATGTCTAAATACATAAAACTACACATTGTGTTGCGAGCTGTTAAACTAAACACATCTTCTCCATCCTTGGATATCATATCTTCATAACCTTTAATGACAACTTTTGGTATAGACCTTTGAACACAGTCCCTGAATGAAACCACATCCTTTCTTTGTTTTCCTGTCAGATCCCCTCTCTACACTGTGGAGATCAGGAGGAAATGTTGCCAATAGAGTCCACTCAGAGACACCTTAAAGCTAGCCATCCCTTGATCCCAGTGATGTCTTTGCCAGTCACTCAAACCACACTCAAGAGAACAGCTCAGAGAAGAATCTCATGCCTGGGGATGCCTGATCCACACAGATATCCCCCCTAGGTTCTGCAAAGAATGTGGCTAGATGGAGGTCTGTATGATGGGAGAGGCATATCCTGCTTAGGTCAGACTCTTTCAGTCATGACAGGAACCCACTAACTGGAAAGAAGTCTGAAGGATAATGAATTCAAGTTGATCAAGGACGAGACAGGTACAGAAATGTGCTGTGTTGGGACCCAAGACAGTGGTGTTTCATCTGTGTTTGTAGTGTGAAAGTAGGAACAGACAACATAATACTGTATCAAAAGCAAATGTCCCCAGGTGTGGTGGTGCATGCCTTTAATCCCAGCACTTGGGAGGCAGAGGTAGGAGGATTGCTGTGAGTTCGAGGCCATCCTGAGATTTCAGAGTGAATTCCAGGTCAGCCTGGGCTAGACTGAGATCCTGCCTCAAAAAACAAACAAACAACAACAACAAACAACAACAACAACAACAAAAGCAAATATCATTAACTTCCTCTCTGGAGACAGGCTGGGAGCTACACTGGGCCCTTTGGTTGCCAAGCCCCTTCTCTATGAGACTATGAGGATTGTATTTTTTTTTCAATAAGTAGTGGAAAACGTCAAGCCTAAGAGTCCAGTATATTATACTAATCACCAGTGTCTGCTAGCTGGATAGTGTAAGGCATCAATATGAGAAACTTGCCTTGCTTCTGCATCATTAAATATCACTCAGGCTAGGAATAAGTAGAGTATTACTTCCATTAATGCTTGACCGCTGGGTGGTGAGGCCAGCTGCTCTTTTCTAGGTGGGGCCTGTACAGTGCTTTCCGCCTGCCACTGAGCTCTCCCTTCATCTAGTTGCTTAACCGTGCTTGGAATGCAGGTGCTTACCTTCTCCCATGATATGAACACATTGGCATCCAGGAGGTGAAAAATGGAGGGGAATCTCTGACAGCATGTCAGTTTCCCGAAGCACCACTATTTCAGGCTGTATTGGGTAACATATTTTACTAAACATTTAGGAATAGCTGTAGATACTTGCAATATGAAAACAATGGCACTGTTTTCACAGAATAAGTGAAAATGTATGAGTATCATCGTGCACGAGAATAGATTCGTTTCACCCATATCAAGTCCACATTCTTCTCTGTTGTAATATCAGCTCTAAAGTGGTCCCCTGATCCATCCTTTGTGATAGAAATATGTCATGGAAAAATTCCATTTTCACCGCAGGAAAAGCATTCCCAGGCTTTTCATACCTGTTGTAGTCAACTTTGCCTTGATGCCAGAAAACACCCAAACAAGAGCAGCTTGTGGGAGGAAAAGGTTTAATTTGGCTTACAGACTTGAGGGTAAAGCTCCATGATGACAGGGGAAATACTGGCAAGAACAGACGGTGGGCATTACCTCTTGGCTAGCATCAGGAGAACAGCAGCAGTGGGAGAGTGTGTGAACACTGGCAAGGGGAAGCTGGTTATAATACTTATAAGCCCTCCCCCAACAGTAAGCTGCCTCCAGGAGGCTCCAATTGCCAAGTTGCCACCAGCTGGGGACATAGCATCCTGGACACACAAGTTTATGGGGACACCTGAATCAAACCACCACAGTACTACTTGAACTGCCCAGGTCCTTTGAGGACCTGCTGCAGCAGAGGTGCTCCAGAGCCTGGAGTGACACGCAACAGCCCTGTTTCTCCAAACTGCTGGCTCTTTGTTGCTCTCAGTGTTTCACTGGGTATCAGGTTCCTTAACATCAGCCATAGACACACCTCAGACCTGCTGCCCATGGTGTTTAGTGGCTCCATTCTCTCTCAGCTGAAATGCTATGTCCTCCTCACAATGGTTCTTATTAATTCCCATCACTTCACAACAACCCAGCTGAAAGTGAATCACATCACACACACACACACACACACACACACACACACACACACACACACAGACACATACACAACCTCATTTAAAATTTCACCAGTGGTGCTTTTACCTACAGATAAAGCACCAATGTAGTCAAAGCCTTTCAAGCTGGCCTTCTCCTTCCCTTCCATCTTTCATCACTGGATTTAACAGCTGCTCCTTTCCGCCACATAGCCAATTGCTTCACGTTCAGCTATTCTCTCCAATGCATGTCTCTGGAAAGGCTTTCAAACACTAACCTATTTTCTTCCTCACCAGAACTAAAATGTCTCGTTTAAGCTACTTAGTAAAAGCTGGTGAGAGGATCATGTCATCCCTTCCACCCATCCACCTAAACAAGAGAATGCACTCATGCACAAGCATGTATGCACATGCACATGCATGTGCACACACACACACACACACATACACACACACTTACCACATAGCCATCAGTTTGTTCTAGGATACATGAACCACACTACAAGACATTTAAAAGTAAAATGGCTATATAAGTGATCTGCACATATTGGCTATTAGCTGTCATTACTACCCTCATTAGATAATTCCTCACCACTGTTGGCATTGCCTAGAAATGCATGTCTAGTTATAAGAAAAGTATTCTCTAATTGTTCAGTCTGTGAAAGAATCATGAAATCAGAGTGTTGGCTTACTAGTTTTCCTACCACCGTGTATATTCATCCTTACTCCTTCACTTTGTCCTTTCCTTCCTTCTCTTTGCTTCCTTCCTTCATTCCATCATCCCATAATCTTTTTTTTTTTTTTTTTTTTTTTGAGGTAGGATATCAGTCTTGCTCAGGCTGACCTGGAATTCACTATGTAGTCTCAGGGTGGCCTCGAACTCACAGCAGTCCTCCTACCCCTGCCTCCAAAGTGCTTGTATATTAAAAGATGGCCATCGTCTTTCAAAAAATATTTTATATGTTTTATTTATTTGAGGGAGAGAGAGAGAAAATGGGCATGCCAAGGCCTCTAGCTGCTGTGAATGAACTCCAGACACATGCACTACCTTGTGTATCTGGCTTATGTGGACCCTGGGGAATCAAATCTGGGTCATTCAGCTTTGCAGACAAGTGCCTAAACCATCAAGGAATCTCTCCATCCCTATTCCATCATTGTTGAGGTTCTCTGGAGACATAGGATTGTCTTTTATAGGTAGTGAAGGGCATTGAGAAGGGTCTACATGGCATCTCAAGGGCACAAAAATAAGGAAAAGATGACTAAGGTTGCTATTTACACAACACACTGTGGTCAGACAAGATCAGAAAAGAGAGAAAACCTAGAAAGTACAAGTTCAGAGACACATGCTTGAAGCCACAGCCTGCAGATGGAATAGTGGCTCAGTCCGTGGTGAGGAAGCTCAGCGCAGGGGATGCACTCTTATGGAGGGCAGTACCTTAATGGGAGTAATTGGGATATTGGTTTAGTACTTTTGAAAACAGATGCAAATTCAAGTCTCTCTGAAAGTTGTATTGTGAAAGGTGGAAATGTAGAGCTCACGTTTTCTATACATAAATATACCAGGAAAGAATATATTTTTCTTTTTTATTATTTGCATATTCCATAATTATAGACAACAAACCATGATACTTCCCTCCCCTCCTCCACTTTCACCTTCACCACCTCACTCTCTATCATATACCCTTCCCTTCTCAATCGTTCTCTCATTTATTTTGATGTCATCATTTTTTCCTCCTATTATACTGGTCTGGTGTTGGTGGAGCCTGGCACTGCGAGGTCATGGATACCCAGGCCATGGTATGAATATCCATTTTGTGTCTGGAAGAATACATTTTTAAAGTCCTGTCTTCCATTATTTTTTTGTTTTGTTTTTTTTAATCTTCCTTTATTTTTTAAGATATACATTTCATTTCATTTATCAATCCAACACTGAGTAAATTTTTTTCCTTCATTCATCGAGCAGTATGGGTTCAGTAACCCATGTTTATCATATACGGTGCCTGGCTCTGTCCACTGAAACCACTCATCATATTAAAGTAGTTATAAATTTGTTAACGGATTACTGGTCAAAACTCCAAGCCTATAATATATGACATCTTTACATTTTCACATGAATGAGAACTTTTCAGTCCACCTACCCTTGAGTTTACTTCTGCCCTGGCTAAAGGTAGAGAAGAAAAATCAAAGTGCCCCCCTCACATAGATTGTACTCATTGAATTTATATGTGAACTAATCTAACATCTATTTGAACCTTTCAGAATAATCACTGTTATATGTGAGTGTCACATTTATTCTGCTAAAGCAGAGCACGTAAGTGAACTGACTTGTTCACTCTGTCCAGTTTCTTCCCAGAGACAGTTATCTGCCCCTCACTGAACCACATTAGTGTGTTGTTCCTTGCATGTATCCTAGCAACAGTCAATATAATCTAACAACATCTCAGTTGTCCTCAGCAGTGGATATAGTTTCAAGGCACTGTCCAACATGATTCGACTACATTTCCTTAGTTTAAAAAGAAAGCATAAAAATGACCTGGAGGTCATCATAGGTCCCAGGCAGCAGTGGGTGTGAAATGGCAAAGGATCATTCATATAGGGCCTTATGTGGAGGAGTTTGATCCAAGGTCATTCATCTTCTGCTTCCATGCATCCTTTACTTGGCTAAGAGCCTGCCTGGGGCTGGGAAGAGCCAAGAGAGGCTGTGGTGCAAACGAGGCTCTGAATGATTGAATGTGGATCTCCTCCTGCTACTTTTTTTCCCTACTTATTTGTGGAATGGCACTTGGCACATTAAATGGCATCTTTAATCAGAGTGACTCAGAGTGCTTTCTAAATGGATGCCTTATCCTTATTTTATGTGCAGGGGAAGAGGGTGGGAAGAGAGAGAATTAAGGAGCTTGCCCAAAGTCACAGAAATAACAAAAGAGCTAGAGGCAGTCTCCAGAGAGCCCTGGCTGTCCACATGACCTCAAAGAGAGGGTGTCCATAACATAGACCCTGGAGGCCAAGGACTCATCAGACTGGTTTGGGGCTAGCTGCATGCAATAGAGCATCTTGTCGACACTCTGTGACATTGGTTCCCCTTTGTGAATTTTTATTTAACTGTGAGGGATATGTATATGTGCCTGTGTGTGCATGTGAGGGGTGGTGTGTAGAGGCTGGACACCTTAGGTATCACCCTCAGGGACACTGCCCACCTCCTTTGAGACAGGATTTCTCACTGGCCTGAAGCTTCCAATTATCCTAGGGTTCTCCAGGGATTTACTTTCCTTCCCTGCCCCTGAAGTGGAATTATAGATGTACACCACCTTATCTGCCCTTATTTTGGTGCTTGTGTATGCATGGTGTGCTTTTTTATATGGTCATGCATGTGAATGACCCATGTACATGGGACAACATTGAATGGTTGGTCCTTGTCTTCCACTGTGTTTGAAATAGGTCTCTCCCCCCCCCCTTTTTTTTTATTTCTAAGAGCACCAGACTAGCTGTCCACAAGTCCTAATATTCTCCTTCCTCTGCCTCTCACTACCATAAGTGTACTGGGCTTATAGACATGCGTGCTATGTGTACCTGATTCTTAGTGGTTTCTGGAAATCTGAACTCTGGTTTTTAGGCTTGCACAGCAAGTTCTTTTAACTACTGAGCCATCTTCACACACCCTGGTCTTATTTCTAAAATGAAGAGAAAACCAAGTTTTCTTTAGGATGGAACAGCAATAAATTTATGCCATAGTTTCAGGAATGATAGACTCTTCCCTTTTAAAATGATGATCATTTGGGTGGATGTAAATTGAAATTTAATTTAGCTCTGATTTTGGAATAAATATTTATATTGATGACAATTCTAATTAAAGAGGGAACAGCCACTTGTTTTGAACCTTGGTGTCACCTCTGTAGAAGCCTTGTGTGTGTGTGTTCACTGAAGTCATTCCATGGGAAAGCTGCTTGGTATGCTTGTGATCACACATTTTTATCAATTTGACAAATTTTTATTGGATCGCTATGATAGTCAAGCCAGGGCTGGATTCTTTTGGAATACAGAAATGAATAAATGCAATGTTTACTCTTTATGCTCTTATAACCAGTAAGCAAGGTTCACAATCTACTCACTGGAATTCAAGACACAGTTACCTAGCAGTGCCAAAAGTCATAATTCAAGGCTGTTCCTATAAACTCAGCACAGAACTTTGGACCCAGGGGATGTGGGTTTGAAGTCTGACCTGTTCATTCTTATAGATGTTCTAAACTCAGGCTTTGTCATATTTTTTTTCAAAATAAAACTGACATTAAATCTTACTTCACAGAATTAAAAGACATGCAGACTAGATATTGCTATTTATGTTTTGCATGCATGTGTGTACACAGATCATGTGTGTGGTGTGCAGTATATGCATGTTTATGTACAGATAAGAATGCCACATATGTGTACATGTGGAGGCCAGAGGAGAATGTCAGATGACCTCTTTTTTTTTTTTTCAGATGACCTCTTATTGATTACTTGTATATTTCTTTGAGATAGGTCTCTACCGAGGGCTGCTGTCCACCAATGAACCCCAGAAATGTTCTGGTCTCTGCTCCTAATGAACTGGGATTAAAGATATACATGGTTCCACCCAACTTTTTATCTGAGTTCTGGGGAACTGAATGTGGTCTGAGATGCCCTCAAGTAGTCTTAACCATGGAGCCATCTCCCCAGACTCAATTTTTAGGTAGGGCATGCTCACACCAGCAAGAATCATTGTTCCTGAAACATGTATTCCCTCCTGAGACCTTGATGTCATGTCTACAATATTTTGTTTCCTTCTGGTAATGGAGAAAATTTCTTGACATACTGGTAATCAGAAAAGTGATGGGGCTAATTTGGAGAAGTTTTGGAGCCTTTGAGAAGTGGAGCTGAGCTGGAGGGAAGTTAATGGGGGCATGTCTTTGAGAAGCGTGTCTCGTCCTGGGTTTCTTTCTCCCTTCTCTCTCTCTTTCTTTCTGCTTCCTGGCTACCATTAGCTAAGAACTTCACTCCTACACACTTTAGCAACCATGATGCATAGCCTCGTCCAGACACAGAGTTTGCTAACCATGGATTGAAACCTCTGAATTGGTGAGCCAAAAATAAAAGTCCTCCCTCTTTAAGTCATTTCTGTCATAGAAATGTAAAAGTGTGATGAGTATACTTGCTTTATCCTGAAAAATTGATATTTAGTAAAGGCTAATTGATGAGAAAAGTGTGACTTTCCTCCTAAAGTCATGACTAGCAGCTGCCACCTGTTGAGTGACAATAGCAAGGAGATATAAGTATAAACTGGAAAGTAATATGACCAATTTGCAATTTGTCTATACATTAAAGTTCCCAGAAAAAATTATTTAAAAAATACAATGTCAACTTGAGAGGTTGCTCAGTGATCAAGCTGCTTGCTTGCAAAGCCTGATGGCCCAGGTTCAGTTCACCAGTATCCACATAAAGTCAGATACACAAAGTGGTGAATGCAACTTGAGTTCATTTGCAGTGGCAGGAAGTCCTGGCTCTCTCTCTCTCCATCTTTGTCCTCTTTTGTATGCTTGCAAATAAGTAAATATTTTGAAAACAACCACAGGTCATTTAATCATTCTTCATGTGCCATGTACCTTCCCAAAACCTTATTTACCTTATTTTATCCCTGATGATATAAGAAGCTGAGTAGTTTCCCCTGTTCTCAAAAACTAGACCTAGGGGGTTGGGGATTTAGCTCAGTGGTAAAGTGCTTGCCTAGCAAGCTCAAAGTCCTGGATTCAAATGACAGTGATATTGGTACATATATCACAAAACTAGAGCCAGGATCCTATCTTCTGAAATCTCCTTTCAGAACCCAAGGTCCTAGCCACTGACCCTCACAGCCTCTTGTTCAGACCATGGCTGCCTCACTTGCATCATCAGCATTGCTCCTGTCCATGTTGGAGAATACTTCTGAGATCTGGCTGCAGGGCACAGTATGAGTTACTATGTGAAGTGCTTGTCTCTGGTGTCAGAAGGCTCTCGGCTGAAAGAAGAGCCGGGTGAGGGAGACACATAAAGAAGTGTGGTACTTGTCACAACGATCAGCTTCATAAACTTCCCATGGCAGTGCTCAGCTCTGTTTTGTGATGAAGAACTAGGTCATTGTGAGAAGTCTTGCTCAAGAGGCTGGAGATTCAGTTGAGCCACTTGTGGGCTATGTGACCTCAGGCAAATTACTTCTATTCCAGAAAACCAACCAAGCAAGAGCATCAGTAATCATTTTTCTGTTTTCTTCTTTCTCTAGCCACCAAACAATGTAGAGGTTATATCTTCTAAGAAGATTGGTATTCTGGGAAGGTATAACAGTTAGCACTGTCTGCAGATGAGACCAGCATGTGGACCCTCCCCCTTGCTCCTGTCTGTTTCTTGCACGTATGGTGAGCTGTTGAATGGCACAGCAGGAAGGGTGGCTCCTCACTGGCAGGGAGCCGTTGTGGTGCCACACTGTAGTGCCTCCTCACCTTCCTCCTTCACTACGTACCCTCAGCTGTGAGGGTTCAGGGCTTCTCAATGGCCTATTTGACTAACAAAGGTGTGAGGAGTGGAGAACCATCCTCAGGGCTGCTCCACAAGCCAATGCAGAGATATCTCATGGTACAAGATGAAATACAGTGGTCCTCAGTTTGAGCCATCACTCATCCCCCAGGTCTCAGACCACTCCTTCATATTTGGCATACTTGCTGGCACTCCTGCCTTCTTTCTTCTTCCTTTCTTCCTCCCTCCCTCCTTCCTTCCCTCCCTTTCTTCCTCCTTCTCCCTCCCTCCCTCCTACCCTCTCTCCCTCTTTTTCCTCCAACTAATCTGTGGTGCATCTTGACCAAGTTTCACTAGCACACTATTGAAGGAAGAGAAACTGTAAATTTGGCTTGTTACTGACCACAGCCACTCCAGGATCCCCAAAACCAAACTGGCCAATGGATTCAAGATATCTGCAGCTGACACGTAAAATGGAATGACATGGCTGGAAGCCAGGAGAGAGTCAGTCCCCAGACAGTCAGCGTGTCTAGTGCCAGAAGGCGCTACATAGGCGACTGGGGGAAGTGACCAAGATCTGTCCAAGGAACACATTGTTTAACCTAAGTAGCAACAATTAACCGGATGTGATACCCACACAAGTGCAATAGTGGTACACAGCCATGGTGAGGAATCAATTGCTCTTGATTTGGCTAACTGATCCACTCAGTGGTACTAGACCCTTAGCTGGAGCTGGGAAACAAGTCAGAACCATACCCAAACACAAGCCCACTCTACAATATCAAGCTACCATCAATCACGGGGTATAAGAGGGCCTACACCTATCAAACTGTCTATCAAAAAAGTAAGTGTTATCTCAATTTTCTGGGTGCTAACTTACTCTCCGTTGGAGAATCTGCTTCTCTTTTCCAGATAGATGCAGATCCTAAGAAGAGAGCTGCCCCAACATACCTCAGAAGGGGCCCAACTGAAACTAAGGACAACTGGCGAAATAAGCAAGGGTGATGTTTTCCTGTGAACTGGATACCAGCACAAAGGGGAAGGAGATCAATGCAGAGAAAAATCAACTCCTACCAAATCAGAGAGCCAGAGCCTCAGAGGCCCCCAACACCTCAGCACTGAAGCAGACCAAAAATGAACCCAACATGGCTCAGGGAAATCTTGCGGAAGAGGGGGCGGAAAGAATGTCAGAGTTACATGTTGGGTCATGATTTTCAGAGACATTTATCATACTAATAACTGGGGGCTAACTCCACAATGCACGACCCATTTTCAATAACAAGGAGGGTCTAATGGGAGGGGGTAGATCACAGATGAGCCTAAATAATGGTACCAAACTGCCTGTATTTACTGAAAAGAAAACTAATAAGTTAAATTAAAAAAAAAAAAAAGATATCTGGATTGTGCAAGTCAATGGGGTGAGAGATGTGCTTGAGTGGGGTGTTATCTGAGGGTTTGAGAGGAAAGAGAAGGAGGGAGAATGAAATACACAGATCACTAGGAAGGAAACCTCTCCTCGCTCCCATTCCTCTTTTTTTTTTTTTTTTTTTGGTTATTCATTTATTTATTTCAGTTTTTCAAGGTAGGGTCTCACTCTAGCCCAGGCTGACCTGGAATTTACTATGTAGTCTCAGTGTGGCCTTGAACTCATGGTGATCCTACTACCTCTGCTTCCAAAGTGCTGGGATTAAAGACGTGCACCACCGTGCCCGGCTCCTCTCATTTTTTATACTTAAAAAATGTTTATTTTGAGGGCTGGAGAGATGGCTTAGCAGTTAAGAGCTCGCCTGTGAAGCCTATGGACCCCGTTCGAGGCTCGGTTCCCCAGGTCCCACGTTAGCCAGATGCACAAGGGGGCGCACACGTCTGGAGTTCGTTTGCAGTGGCTGGAAGCCCTGGCGTGCCCATTCTCTCTCTCTCTCCCTCTATCTGTCTTTCTGTCTGTGTCTGTCGCTCTCAAATAAATAAATAAAATAAAATGAACAACAACAACAAAAAGACCTTGTTCATTACTTTAAAAAAATATTTATTTTGAGAGAGAGAGAGAGAGAGAGAGAGAGAGAGAAGGAGAGAGAGAGAGAGCACACCAAGACCTTCAGCTGCAAATGGACAGGTGTGCCCCCTTGTGAACATTTGCAACATTGCATGCTTGTGTCACTGAGTGGCTTAGGTGGGACCTGGAGATTTGAACATGAGTTCTTAGGCTTCACAGGCAAGTGCCTTAACTGCTAAGCCATCTTTCCAGCCCTTATTGTTTTTTTAAAAAATAGATTTATTGGCAACTTCAATACTTAACAGACAATAAGCTATGGTATTTCCCTCCCCTCTCCCACTTTCCTCTTCACAACTTTGCTCTCCATCATATCCCCTCTCTTTATCAGTCTCTGTTTTATTTTGATGTCATCATCTTTTTCTCCTATTCTGAGGGTCTTATGAAGGTATTGCTAGGCACTGTGAGGTCATAGATATCCAGGCCAATTTCTGTCTGGACAGTTGCATTGCAAGGAGTCCTACCCTTCCTTTGGCTCTTACATTCTTTCCACCACCTCTTCCACAACAGACCCTGGAGCCTTGGAGGGTGTGATAGAGATGTTTCAGTGTTGGACACTCCTCCATCCCTTTTCAGCACCATGTGGCCTTTTGGCATTTTTGCATCTATGTTTGTGAGAGAGATTGGCCTGTAATTTTCTTTTTTGTTCTGTCTTTGTCTGGTTTTGGTATCAGGGTGATGCTGGCTTCACAGAAGGAGTTCAGTAGAGTTCCTTCCTTTTCTATTTTACAGAAAGTTTGAGAAGCAGTGGTATTAGTTTTTCTATGAAAGTCTGGTAAAATTCACCAGTGAATCCATCTGGGCCTGGACTTTTTTAAGCTGGAAGACATTACAACTGCTTGGATCTCTGTACTTGTTATAGGTCTATTTAAATGGTTTATCTCATGTTCATTTAATTTTTGTAGGTCATATGAATCAAGGAAATCATCCATTTCTTTCAGATTTTCAAACTTAGAGGCATATATATTTTTAAAGTATGTCCTTATGATTTTTCTGAAATTCTTTGGTATCTGTTGTAATTTTCATCTCTAAACCTATTTATTTTTGTTTCTTCTCTTTTTCTTCTGGTAACATTTGCTAAGGGTTTATCAATTTTGTTTATCCTTTTAATGAATCAACTCTTTGTTTCATTTATTCTTTGGATTATTTTTTGTTTCTGTTTCATTAATTCTTGCCCTAATCTTTATAATTTCTTCCCATCTACTGATTTTTTACTTGCCTTTTTCTGATTTTTTCAAGGCCTTAAGGTGAAGCATCATATTATTTACTCATGAACTCTCTAATTTCTTAATTTAGGCACTTAGAGCTATAAACTTCCTTCTTAGGACCACCTTCATTGTGTCCCAAAGGTTTTAGTATGTTGTATTATCATCATTTAATTCTATGCATTCATTGATTTCCTTTTGGATTTCTTCAATGACCCATTAATCATTCAATAGTGTACTGTTTAGTCTCCACGAATTTGTGTGTACTCTGTAGATTTTGTTGTTGTTGTTGTTGCAGATTTGTAGTTTAATCCCATGTGGTCACATAGAGTACGTGAGGTTATTTCAGTGTTACTGTGTTTGTTAAAATATCTTTGCTTCCTAATATATGGTCTATTTTGAAGACTGTTCTATTTGCTGCTGAGAAAAATATATATTCTGTAGCATTTGGATGAAATCTTCCATTTATTCTATGACATCATTTAATCAGATTTCTCTTTGTTTATTTTTTGCTAGGATGACCTGTCAATTGATGAGAGAGAGAAATTGGTGTCACCCACTACAATTGTGTTTGGTGTTACCTGTGACCTTAAATCTAACAGTGTTTGTTTGATGAAATTGGGAGCCCCCATGTTAGGTTCATATATGCTTAGCATTGTAATGTCCTCTTGCTGGAGTGTTCCTTTAATCAGTATAAACTGACCTTCTTTATCTTTCTTCACTAATGTTGGTTTGAAGTCCATCCTGTTAGATATTACGATAGCAACCCCTGCTTGTTTCCTAGGCCCATTTGCTTGAAATATCATTTTTCATTCTTTTACCCTAAGACAGTGTCTATCTTTTCTTGAGAGATGAGCTTCCTAAAAGCAACAAATGGCAGGATCCTGCCTTTTATTTTATTTATTTACTTATTATTTCAGGCAAGGTCTCACTCTAGCCCAGACTGACCTGGAGTCTCAGGGTGGCCTTGAACTATGGCAATCCTCCTACCTCTATCTCTTGAGTGCTGAGATTAAAGGTGTGTACCACCATGCCTGACTGGATCTTGCCTTTTAATCCAGTCTACAAGCTTGTGTCTTTTGGTTGGGGCATTGAGGCCATTGATATTAAGAGTTATTATTGAAAGATATGTATTTATTCTTGCCATTCTTCTTGTTTTGTAGTGCTTCCTGTTTTCCCTTTACTCTCTTGTTTTAACTGTTATTTGAGTGTGGTTTATTTTTTCCTATTTCCTCCTGTGTGTGTTTTGCTTTCGCTTCAGCATGAAAGATCCCTTCAAGTATTTTCTGTAGAGCAGGCTTAGTTGTGACAAATTCTTTTAGCTTGTTTTTGTTGTGGAATGTGCTTATTTATCCATCAATTTGGATAGATAGCTTTGCATGATAAAGTAATCTTGGTTGACAGTTGTTATCTTTCAGAACTTGGAATACATCATTACAAGCCCTTCTGGCTTCTAAAGTTTGTATTGAGTAATCTGCAGTTGTTCTGATGGGCTTGCCTTTGTAGGTGACTTGCTTTTTCTCTCTAACTGCTTTCAATATATTTTCTTTTGTTTATGTGTTCAGTAGTTTAATGATAACATGGAGATGAGAGGTTCTTTCCAAGTTTTGTCTGCTTGGTGTTCTAAAAGCTTCCTGTGTCAGCATTGGCATTTCTTTCCCAATTTGGGGAAACTTTTCTTTTATAATTTTGTTGAAAACTCCTACTAAGCCTATGGATTGAAATTCTTCTCCTCCTTCTATACTCTGAATTCTTATGTTTGATCTTTTCATAGTGTCTCAGATATCTTGAAATTACCATGCATACCCTCCTATTAGCTTGTCTTTCTCTTTGTTGGACTGTATTAGATCTGCTGCCTGGTCTTTTAGTTTAGATATTCTGTTCTCTTCTTCATCCAATCTACTAGTAAGACCTTCCACAGAGTTTTTATTTATTTATTTTTTAATTTGACTGGCTGTGTTTTGCAGAGCTCAAATTTTGCCTGGTTTTTCTTCAGTATTTGCATGTCCTTATTCATGTCTTGTAATGAACTCCTTATTTCATTAAGCTGGTTTCCTGTGTTCTCTTTCAGGAGTTTGTTTTCTTTAATTCTTTTATTTTATTCTTTGATTTTTTTTGTGTATAGGTAAAATCAGTTTTTTGAAATTTTTGTCAGGTATTTCATCTAAAACAGTCTCACTGGGGTTATTTCTGATGTATTTATAATTTTTTAAAATTTTATTTATTTATTTAACAGAGAGAAAGAGGAAGAGGGAGAGAGAGAATGGTATGCCAGGGCCTCCAGCCACTGAAAACAAACTCCAGATGTGTGTGGCCCTTGTAAATCTGGTTAACATGGGCCCTGAGGAATCAAACCTGGGTCCTTTGGCTTTGCAGGCAAACGCCTTACCTGATAACCCATACTTCCAGGCCAGATTTATAATTTTTGGTGGGATTGTATTGTCTTGATTTTTTTGTGTGTGTGTTTCTTGTATTATAATGTAGTATCTTTTGCATCCTGAATTGAATTGATGCTTGGGTTTTCTACTTGTCTGGAGTGTTCTTAGATGTGGAGATCCAACTTTATATACCTTCAGGATATGAATTTAAGGTGCCAAATGTAGCCCATGTACTCCAAGCCAGCTGCAGAAGTAATCCTAGGTGCTGAGTTTGCTTACTAAGCAAGTGTTCTAGTGGGCTGGGTGGAACAATTTACTGGCAAATTCTAAACTTCAACTGAGCAATATACACATTCAATCAAAATCAGCATGGAGTATGCAAGTATAGGGATTAAAACAAACAGTCTTATAAATCCAAAATCCCTAAGGTGTGTATTGTATATTGCTCTTCACCCTTAATCCTGTCAGCTGTGAGTTTGGGAATTTTGTTCTGAAATGGGTTCCAGGTCAGCCTGGATCTGAATCAGACCCTGCCCCTAATAATGACAGAAGTAAAAGACTAAGGCCCTATAAATCTGAAAGCAACAAAAGCAACAATAGTCAATCCCCAAATATAGCTTAATTGAGAATGGTAAAGCCAACCATACCCTGCCTGACATGGAAAGTGAGATTAGCACTTCCAGCAGGCCTATGTACCTGTTTTTTTTTTTTTTTTTCCTTTTTCCTTTCTTTCTTTCTTTCTTTTTTTAATTAGTTATTTATTTATTTGAGAGCAACAGACAGAGAGAGAAAGAGGCAGACAGACAGAGAGAGAATGGGCGTGCCAGGGCTTCCAGCCACTGCAAATGAACTCCAGACGCATGCGCCTCCTTGTACATCTGGCTAACATGGGTCCTGGGGAATTGAGCCTCAAACCATGATCCTTAGGCTACATAGGCAAGTGCTTAACCACTAAGCCATTTCTCTAGCCCCTCTTTCATTTTTATTTTTTTGTTGGCCTTGTTACCTTTTGGGGTGGCTTCCAATGTTACCAATGCCAAGTGCACACCTTGATCCCTCCATGTTGTGCTGTGGACCTGGTGTTCTGATAGTTGTACTGGATGCCCTGCCCCTGGGGCTGAATGTGTTTCCTGGAGGGTCATGCTTCTGATAGTTGGGGGATAGGAGAGTGCAGGAAGCCTGGAGTTGTACTGGAATTGCTCATGCAGTTGCACCTGTATCCCTTTCAGTAGCTCCTTAGCTGATCTCCACTGTCTCTCCTTCAGGTTTCTTGACTTTGCAAGGTGGCTGATGAGATTTGAAAAACCCCACTGTTTGGTCTCTGCTCCTGCAGCTCAGACTGGGTGGGTGCGGGGAAAATGTGGACCAGGGGCAGCAAATGCCTCAGTGGGATTCTGGCCATTTTCCTCCTTTCTGGTGGGTCTTGGTCTCTCCTGCTACTCTGCTGTAGCTAAGAAGACCCTATACACCTTCCCTTTTCAGAAGGAGAGTGTATTGTGCTGTGGTTTTGCTTAAATCCCTTGCTAGGCTAGTTTGGTGTGGCTCCTATGCTACTATCTTATCCCAAAGTCCCCTTATTTTTTATACTTTAATGAAAAAAAATGTTTTGGGAGAATTTAATATCTGAAAATACTGCCAATTGGCCATGTTCTCATTAGGTTTTCCTTTTTGGTCCCTTATCTCCTGCTCCAATTATATGCAGGGCCCTCCTCAGTGGGGCATCAGTAATCACTGTGAGGCCATGAATGCAACAGTTAGTCTGTGTGTGTGGTGTGTGTGGGGGGGTACAGTTCCTCAGGATACTCCTTCCCACCTTTGGTTCTATGGTGGTTTGATTCAGGTGTCCCCCATAAACTTGTATGTTCTGAATACTAGGTTCCCGCTTGATGGAGATTGGGGAATTAATGCCTCCAGGAGGCAGTGTATTATGGGGGATGGGCTTATGGGTGTCATATTCATCTCTCCCTTGCTAGTGTTTGGCACACTCTCCCATTACTACTGTCCACCTCACGTTGACCAGGGGGTGATGTCCACCCTCTGATCATACTGTTGTTTTCCTTGCCATTGTGGAGCTTCTCTTGGTTGAGTGATTTCTCCCACAAATATGAACCTGACTGCAATAATAAAGTGGTACTAAGGAATGGGAGTGCTGATAGACACCTTTTCAAGGGGAATGTGGAAGGATTTGAAAGCTTGGCCTAAGAGATTCCTTTGCAGTGCTGTAAGTATAGCTTGATGGACTGTTCTGGTCAAAGTTGAAAGACCTGACTACATACAGTAAGAACTATGGACTGTGAGGTTTGGCTTATGAGGGTGAGAAAGAGCTCTGCTTGGACTAGGGTAGCAGTTTGTGTGAGAAGCTTGCTGTTATGCCTGTGTCCTGAGAAGTTGGGCAGGGTTGCTTTGTGTAGAAATGAACTAGAGTGAGCAGAGGGGTACGGCACAGAAAGAAATCTTTTTTTTTTTTTTAGTACTTATATATATTTTTTTAATTTTTAAATTTTTATTAACATTTTCCATGATTATAAAAAAATATCCCATGGTAATTCCCTCCCTCCCCACCCCACACTTTCCCCTTTGAAATTCCATTCTCTATCATATTACTTCCCCATTACAATCATTGTACTTACATATATACAATATCAACCTATTAAGTATCCTCCTCCCTTCCTTTCTCTTCCCTTTATGTCTCCTTTTTAACTTGCTGGCCTCTGCTACCAAGTATTTTCCCTCTCACGCAGAAGCCCAATCATCTGTAGCTAGGATCCACATATGAGAGAGAACATGTGGCGCTTGGCTTTCTGGGCCTGGGTTACCTCACTTAGTATAATCCTCAGAAAGAAATCTTTAGGCCAAAACTGCTTCCCATTTAGTTGCAATTGAGAGATTACAACCTTTGAGATTGGGCCAACTGACCTGAACCGGAACAGCAGGAAGAAGGTAGACTCTTTTGAAGGGGCCTGAGTGCTCAAGGAATGTCCTATTATTCAAAGACAACTTTATCCCCCCCTGGTTTAACAAATTGGCACCCTGTCTGGAATTGTGGAGTATAAGAAATCCAGGAAAGGTAGGGTCACTGTGTTTGCAAAATGGTCTTGTGTTTTGGAAATGGCCATGGGCAGTGTGAAGCAGGTTTGTTGGGTGCCTGCATGGAGACCCAGTGGAGATGCCAGGACTATGAGACTGCTGCCAGGGAGAGCTGCAGGTCCCGGATGAAGTTGTCCAGGACTGTGAGTAGACTAGCTGGAGGGGTGGAATTCGAGCTACAGAGACTTGTTGCTGGTTAGGATTATTTTACTTGGAGACTTGTTATTGACTAGAGTTGTTGGACTTGAAGCTACAGAATTTGATGTTTTCCCTGGTTGTTTTAAATCTTGTATTGGTTTAATAGTTTTTTGCTATGCCCAATGCCATCTTTTGCAGTGTGAATGTTTATTTTGTGCCATTATGTTTTTTTTTTTTTTTTTTTTTTTTTAGGTTTTATTGTTTGGTATTATGGCTCAGTTAGAAGACCAGGGATTATGGGGATGTATGAACATTATATTGCAATTGATAAAAACTATAGGGACTTTTAAAGTTGGATGAATGCATTGTATTTTATATCACTTATGGATATCAGTTTATGGGGGCCAGAGGCAGAATGTGGTGGTTTGATCCAGGTGTCCCCCATAAACTTAGGTTTTCTGAATGCTAGGTTCCCAGCTGATGGAGATTAGGGAATTAACACCTTCAGGAGGCAGTGTATTGTGGGGGGTGGACTTATGGGTGTTATATTCAGCTTCCCTTTACTAGTGTTTTTTGGCACACCCATTCCTATTTCCACCTTATGTTGGCTAAGGGGTGATGTCCACCCTCTGCTCATGCTGTTGTTTCCCCCTGCCATCATGAAGCTTCCCCCTGAGCTTGTAAACCAAAATAAACCTCTTTTTTCCACAAGCCTCTCTTGGTTGGGTGATTTCTACCAGCAATGCGAACCTGACTGCAACAGACTCTTACCTTCTTTCCATCTCTTCTGCAATGTTCCCTGAGCCTTGGAGGATTTGTTTAAAGTATCCTTTATTGTTGAGCTCTCAACAGCCTCTTATTTTCTGCTTTGATAAGTTTTGAGTCTCCTCAGTGACTACCACTGCCTCCCTGGAGAAGGTTCTCTAGCTAGATATAAGATCAGCACTTACATTTAATCTAATGGCCCTTCTTCTGTAATATTCCCTGGGCCCTTGTGGGTGTGATGGAGATACTTTGTCCGGTGCTAGACACTCAGCTTTCTTTCTTGTCATTCTGATGGTCTTGGGTCTCCCTGGTATTCTCTGACATCTGTTAAGAGCAGGTTCTCTAACCAAGAATGAAAGCAGCATTAGTCAAGGGGGATAAGCATAGACCTTTAGAAGACATTGGGATGGACAGAGCCTCTCCATTTAGTCAATACACAGTAGAAACTTCCATCAAGGATCTATGACTTTCAAAACCATAGGCTTTTTACTTGGTTGTTAGACCCAGGCATGAATTTCTTCCCACTAAGCAGGCCTCATATCCAACCATAGAGCAGGTGATTATACCCATAACTTATGTTCCCCAGCACTGGTGGGCGCATCTTTCCTTGCTGATTGTTTTGTAGCTTGCAGGATCCACTGTTTATTCATGTGGTTGATAAGTTTTATTGCTCAACAGCTCCCATAGTGCTTTTCAGTCCTATGACAGCTAGTCATTAGGGAGACAGCTTCCATGTCAGTTCTAGCCTGATATTTTATGCCCTGCAACCATAGCCTGAGATGTCTTCAGCAATAGGGTCTTGCCATCTAGTTCTGATAGGTAATGAGCTGCTAAAGCAATGGCCTTCATTGCTGTGGGGCCAAACTGGACTCAAACTTGCTATGTAGCCTAGGATGACTTTGAACTTCTGATTCACCTGCCTCCATTTATCTCCCAAGTGCTGAAGTTACAATTGTGCAACCATGATCAGCTTTATGCTGTGCCGGGAATTGAACCCAGGGATTAGTGCCCGTAAGGCAAGCACTCTGTTGCATAAGCTGTATCAGTTGTATTCTGAGTCCTGTCTCTGCCATTTTCTGAGAAGTCTATAGCACAGATGAGGCCAAGAGAGTAGTTTTATTTGGCCATATTAAGCATAAATCACTTGGTTGGGGCAAAAAAAAACAACAAAAAACCCTGCTGGGCTAGAGAGATTGCTTAGCGGTTAAGTGCTTGCCTGGGAAGCCAAAGGACCCCGATTCAAGGCTCGATTCCCCAGGACCCACGTTAGCCAGATGCACAAGGGAGTGCACGTGTCTGGAGTTTCTTTGCAGTGGCTAGAGGCCCTGGCATGCCCATTCTCTCTCTGTCTCTCTCTGCTTCTTTATCTCTCTGTCTGTCATTCTCAAATATATAAATAAACAAACAAACAAAAAAAAACCCTCCTTTTTTTTCAAGGTGGGTCCTGGAATTAGTTTGAGACTGGCCTCAAACTCACAGTGATCCCCCTTCCTACCTCAGCCCCTGAGTGCTGGGATTAAAGTATGTGCCACCACACCTGGCTCAAAACCCCCTTTTAACATAGCTAATTTCAATGGCAAGATATCAGGCTCAAATTACCAGAACGACAGGCATCCATTCATCCAGTATAATGAGTAGGAGACTTTCTCCAGCCCAGTCTCAGTATCTGTCTTTTATTTGCTTGCAATACTTCGCACATTGAAGGAGGCTCAGTGGACCTTGGTCCGGTTGGTTGGCACATGTCACTCCTGTATTGAGAATATTAAGAAAAGATCTGGCAAATAAAGGACATGTCGGTGTTATACAGAAACCCCCATCCACTATCCCTCCTTACCTACAAGACCAGAAGGTCAATCAAATTCTATGTCGTGATTTGTAGCTTGGTTTGGGAAAGGAATTGGATGATTCACAGTGAATTTCAACCAATTTTTCTCTGCCCAGACCTCATGCAGAGACCTGAGCAGTTGGAAATTTCCATGCACCTGGACTCCCTGGCCGGCAGATGGCGATGTTTCTTAGCTTTCTACCAAGCAGCCAAGCCCTGGGGCCTAGAGACTCAGGCTTGCTTATCAGACTGTTAAATCGGCTCAAAATCGGAAAAGGATGGGCAGATCAGCTCGTATTTATTTATTTTTACTTAGAGTTGATGAATTCAGTAAAATTCCACGACGGTGTGTGTAGTGAATGATATGCCGTGTTGGGGATGGGAGCAGGGATAAATACTAGCATTCAGGCCTGGTTCACTGTACTTTAGCTTATCTCAGCTGCTTTTGAAAGAGAAGTTCTTCTTGGGTTGCCTTATGGTAGCTTGGGTGTCGTCAGCGTGGGACCAGGGCACTTGGCTGCAGCGCGGCTCATGCTGGCTTCCTTTCTTTCGAAGGGGTCATCCTCCAGGACAAGACACAATCAGGGGAGAATGTGGACGGATGCAGCAGCCAGAGCAAAGGAGGCTGGGCAGACAGTGAGAGAGAGGGAGCAGGCTCCCCAGCTGGCTTTGTCCTGGAGACACATCCTCCTCCCCTCCCACAGGCTAGCTGCTGCAACAGCGAGAGCCAAGTCTCCCTGCAGAGATTGTCCACAGAGGCAGAGGAAATTGGCCTTATAAATATGGCTCCTTCCTTGTGCCCACCCACCAAGTGAAATGGCAGCACCTGGGGTTAGGGCATTTGGTGTCCGACCTTCGTGTGGCAGTGGCTCATGTTGTAATGCTGAGTTTGTTATCACTTGTGGTATGAGCCCATTGATAAATTCCTCAAACTATACTTAAAGTGATATTCTTTTGAACTAGCCAGCATGTCTATACTGGAGAATTTTTATGTGTGGCGCTCCATATTCAAGGTTAAACCAGACTCTCTGAAGGTGGAGTCTCAGCATGTATCCTTTGATCACAAGTCTCAGGTGATTTTAATACCACTGTGGCTCGAACCAAGTATTCTCAGAGGGAGGTCCTAGCGCCAGCAGCATTGCCCTGAGAACTTACTAGAAATGCAAGTTATGAGTGACTGCAGGGAGAAGCAGGGACTCTCGAGGGAGGTCCTCTGAGTGATGAGGCCAGTGTTCCAGAAACCCATTGTTGCGCCCAGGGGCACGTGGCTTCTCCAAAGCTTTGCCAACTAAGTGAGACCAGGGGCTACTTCTGGTATGAGTGGTGAACTGGGGACACAGGTGTGGTAACTTATTTCCTGGCACAACCATTAATGTTCACATATGCCCCTCCACTTTCTCAGTCAGGAAGGACCCAAGATGCTTATCCAGACGAAGGCAGCAAGCTGGCACCTTCTTTAGCTTGTACCCCTAAATTGCTACATGGACCTCTTATAAGTGAGGAAACAATTCGTGGTGTGTGTGTGTGTGTGTGTGTGTATGTGTGTGTGTGTGTGTGTGTGTGTGTGTGTGCGTGTGTGTGTGTATGTGTGTGTGCGTGTGTGTGTATATGTGTGTGTGTGTGTGTGTGTGTGTGTGTGCGCGTGCGCGCTTTATCACTGAAATTCTGTGGCCATTTGGTACTACTTCATAATCAGTCCCACCCTGGCTGGTAGCGGTGCACCCGCTGCAGTTACCATGATGTGTTGGCTTACCAGCAGAGGCAGGAAATGCCTCTAGGAAGGGAGGGAGAGAGATACATTCAGCGGCCCTGTAAGGTCATGGGAAAGAGCTAGGAAGTGAAGTCGGGTGGAGTCAAAGCATCCAGAAGGAAAGGTGGACTAGACATGAAACAGACACAGAAGGAAAGTGGGTGGGCCTCCCTGCCCCTGCTCAATTCCCACACTTTGTCCATGGCATAGTTCTATGCATACAAACTTCCGCCCATCAGACCAGTACAAAGTGAGAAATGCTTCCCTGCCGTGTGGTGGGTGACACATACCAACAGAGGCTTGGGATTAAAAAGATCAGCTGCATGTTCTGAGGTATCCAAATATCAGTAATTGGTATCACGGTTTCTAAGTACTGCGGTCTGGATTTGTACTGTCAATAATTCTTCCTGTGTTTCTGCACTGGATCGTGACAATGGTAGCAGGACTTTGGTATCAGGACCTTTGTCAGGAGCTGAGTGGGAAGATGTCACGTCTCTGGCCCTGTGCCACACAGTCTGCTGTGTGTCTTCTGGCACTTCCTGCTGCCTCACTGAGGAAGCGCCCCTGGGTTGAGTCTCTACTCACTATACGTATCCCTCCATGTATTTACAATCATCACTGCAGCAGGGTGACTTCATGGATCTGGTTATTTCTAATGCCTGCTTCATATCCACCTAGACCTCTGCTTCATTTCTTGGTTATTGCTGTCTCTCCTTGACAGCAGGCTACACTATGGTTGTCATGAAAATCACCATTACTGGCCATCATGAATATGGCCATTGTAGTGCACACTTACTGAGGCTTTGCCCTGTTATGAGGTTTGAACTAGCTGTCACACTGACCAGGAACCTTCCCCTTCTACCACTTTGCTCCACTGTTAGTGCACTGGTCCAGGGTCCTTCTTGGATATGTTGGCTCATTGCTCCATTTCTGCTTTTACTCATAATCACAGTATTATTTTTTTTTACCTCACTGAGGCATGACCCTTAGTAACTTGGTTTGTAAACAGTGATTGCTCTGTGTCTTAATTCATCGTTAAATCAGCAGAGCTCCACAAACCTGCTGCTAAGTCTGCACGTGAGTTTCCCCCTTTGTTGCTGAAGATATTCCGAGTCGATCTGGCTGGGTCATTAAGATGGATGAAACAGCCATATTGACTGTGCAGTGGGCTGCTTACTCCAGTCATCTTAATGAGAGAATTAGATCGACCTTAAGGCACTCCAAATCCTCATTTGATGATTGACCTAGAAACAATCAATTGCCCATGTTACTGTGTAGGAATCCTCCAGTCCCATTGCCAGTCTCACTCTGCACAGTGTGTACAACATGAACAAGAGAAGAGGAAGGGAGGGAGGGAGAGAGAGAAGAGAGTAACCTGTGGGGGAGTAAGTAGTGTTTTCACCTTGCATTTTACTAACTCTGGAACTTTTGCAATGTTCCTTTTATATCACCTCTGGGAAGCTTCTATAAGTTTAACTTATAGAACTTTAACTTTATTTCATGCTTAAATTTCCCCACAAACCTGTATGAGACAATTAGAGCCATTTCAGTATCTGTAGCCTGGTCATCTTAGGGAACAAGTCCTGTTTTATCCTGGCTCAAGTCAAATTGTCTGTGTAGGATGTTCCCTCAGTCTCTGTGTCTGTCTGAGTCTCCACCCTTACAGGGCTATCTTAATGTCCAACCCATCCCCAGACTTTCCCTTGCTAGTGAATTATCCTTTGTTTTATACTGGGGTATCCTTAGGGTGGTATCTGCTGTGTAGATTTGGGGAACTGTAAAGATGAGAAAACACTGCCCGTTCATTTGTCAAGTGCTAAAAAGAGGGCTTGGATTTATCAATGGCTTTCTCAAGGGCTTCACATCAGATACAGTCAGTTAGGATTTTGAGAAACCAGGAATTTGTACTAGTTACTATCTTTCCCATGAAATTTCCATGTAAAATAAAAGAACTGACAACCTGGTTTCACTGGAACCACAGATAATGCCTGCCCTGTGACTTTATAGAGGAAAGGAAATGATAGCCTTCTCTTCCTTTCCCCATGATTTAGTTGGGAATGTAAATGGAAGTCAGAGAGATGGATGTGTTTGTAAAGCTAGACTGAAGACACAAGTCAGACATATTCTTATGCTAATGGTGTCTGTAGGCTTAGATCCCCACCAAACACACCCTAGATCTCTGTAAATGTGTTTGTGGGAACTTAGAGCAACTGTCTTCATCCCTTCTTTGTCCCTCTGAACCCAGCACTCTGCCAGGAGACTTGAACCCTTGCCCCAGCTGAACCCTGTGCAACAATGGCAGGAGCAGAGTCACAGACTGGCATGTGAGAGACTCTCAGAGTCACTGGGCCAACCTGTGCAACTTCCTCTGTTTTTAAACTTTGTTTATTTTTGTTTATTTGAGAGTGACAGAGAGAGAAAGAGGCAGGCAGAGAGAGAGAGAGAATGGGGATGCCAGGGCCTCCAGCTACTGCAAACAAATTCCAGATGCATATACCACCTTGTGCATCTGGCTTACATGGGTCCTGGGGAATCGAACCGGGGTCTTTTGGCTTTGCAGGCAAATGCCCTAATCACTAAGCCATCTCTCCAGCCCCACAACTTCCTTTATTCCAAACTCACCAGCCACCCAAATCACTCCTTGGCAAGAGGGACCGGAAGTGGGGCCCAGCCATCCTCAGCAACCTTGACCATGTCTGGGTTCTCTCTGCTGTACTGTTCATGGCTAGCATTTGGGGCTGGTTTGCTTCTTGCCCTATTGAAGATGTGCACAAGACCCAGAAAATAGCACCAGTTCTTCCATAGTTGATCCAGATCTAAAAGTGAGGCTTGAATAGCAACCTGTTTCTTCATTTGGTGCTAAGGAACTTATAGAACCTTCCCAGAGGTGGTATAAAAGGAACATTGCAATTTCTGGAGCTCTTAAGTGGTTCCTGCCTGCTTTGTCACCAAACTAGCTGAAATGGAAGGCTTAGTACGAAAGATCACAACACATTCTCTACGGGATCTCGGTTCCTTCCATAATTAAATACCACTTCTAGTGGACACAGGGACACAGTCATAGCCAACACTACAAAGCCGGCACTTTCCACCCAATGTTACCTGCCCTGAAGAGCATGAGGCTTAATGTAAATGTCACAAGGCCCTGGGAACCCCAACTCAGTTCAGGGGTCTTTACTATACAGAGCTTATTTGGAGAGTTCAGTACTGGAGGAGGTAAGGCAGGTGCTTTGGAGTTAACAGATGTCATCCTCATCCTTACTGTTCTTTGGGGAATCAGGGACATTTCCACGGCTGCTGATGGCTGCAGGGCAGCTTTAGCATGGAGAAACAGCAGGTACTATATGTGAGGCTGTGCACAGGAGAACTGGACTCACTGCAACCTTAGATAAGCCATTGTCTGTCTGTAGGCTTTGCTAGATTATTACTAAGGCCCCCTTTGGCCCTGAGTTCTGAGGTCTGAGGTCTCTGTCTTTGGAGACAGATGACTATATAGGTAAGAAAGAGGGATAGATGTGCTGTAACACTGAAGTACCTTCATTTACAAGTGGAATCAAAAGACAATGAACTAATGCCAAAGAGAACAGGGTTGTGGGTCTTACAGGGCACTGTGTGGAGGCTGAGGGCTGTCTTGGGTGACTTTTTTAGTAAAAGGTTCTGTACATCCCCAGGGTGTGTTGTAGGTGCCAAATAACTTACACTTCCTGTAGTCTTTGATACAGTACAATGTTAGAATTGACATGCATGGAACACAGGTGAGCTGACCTGGATTTCATAAGAAAGTGACATGTACAGGAAGTGTCAGCTGAGATGGAAAGCTGTGTCTGTAGCAATCACTAGCCATGTGCTTTTATTGCTTAGGAAATACATCAGTAACAGCTACTTTTCAAGATTAGGCATGTGTCTCATGCTAAATATTCTATGTTAAGACACTGAATCGCTGAACTAATAACAGCATTTAAGTAAACCCTATCATGTAATTGTTTTTTGTTTGTGTGGAAGTGTGTGTACTTTGTGCACTCATGTGATGCCCCATGCGTTCACCTTCAGTGGCTAGAGCAGAATGGCAGATGCTACCTTTCATTGCTCTTTTATCCTTTCTTATTTGGGCTAGAGTCTATTACTGATCTCAGAGCTTGCCACGTTTCCAGGAGCTCTGGTGTTTCTTGGGTCTCTTCTCTTCCCTTAAGGCACTGCATTTACAGACAGTGAGGCTATGCCCAGCTATCTATGTGAGTCCTAGGAATGTAACTTGAGCAGTGTCTTAGGCCTCCTCAGGCCCCTATGCTTGCAGAGAAAGTGCTTTTAGCTGTTGAGTCTTTGATTCAGCCTCCTGTTGTATTTTTAACTGTAGTCAAGCACACTGAGGTTGAAAATTTGACTGATGTCAAATTTGTAGTTCATGGCAGTCAAATTCTAGCAAGTTCTTTGCCAAGTAAGTTGTGTCCCACTGTGTTGATATAGTCTACCACCCGTAGTCATTCTCTCTCTCTCTCTCTCTCTCTACACACATGCACAGATTTTTTACAAAACATTTATCTATCATTAACTACTATTTATTGAATGTTAACATACTATGGTGAGATGGCACCTTATTTAAATGTGATTATATAACATTGCTCTCAGAATCACTCTAGAGGGATTATACTTTCTTATTCTCCAGGAGATGGGCTAATGTTCAAACTCTTCTCTCTTACAATAGACACATTCTTAGTCACTATACCACCTGATCTGTCATTCCTTTATTCATTGATTTGCCAGATTTATCAATCACTTATTATATGATCTGCCAGTAAGTCTTAATCAACTGTTTAAAAAAATCCAGCACATTTTCATTTTCAAATTTCCTAAGGCCAGAGAATTCTGAATGTAGCTCTGTGTTGGTTACCAGAAACCCAGCCAGCCATTTCACTTTTGGAGTTGTGAGAGCTGGTAGGAGCTACATGGAAATAAAATGGTTTATTTGTCGTAAATTTTGGTGGCAGCCTATGTGATTTATATAGAATCTTACCAGGTTTAGTTCTTCTGTCTTGTTAAGACGTAGGATACTATCCTCATGACTTCAAACTATTGGTTGAACAGAGAAATGAGAAAAAAGTTACTAAAAAGAGGACAATTTATAGGCCATAGAAATTGACTTATTTTACCCTCTTAAGTCTGACATTAAAAAAAATTATGAATGGAAGCAAAACACATCTATCAGAGTAAAAGAGGGCTATAGTGAGCCTCACTTAAATTGCATCAACTGTGGACAGCCTTGGCTGATCAATGCTCTAACCAGCATTTTCCTGAAATCACAATCTAGTCTGCAAATTTTATTATGCATCTGTAAAAGCTAACAACTTAAAAAACGCTACTACGTGTATTTGCAAAATAAATTAATATTGTATTGAAACTTAAGCCAGCAAATATTTAAACTTCTAACAGTTTTTTTCTATCTTTTTGAAACTTTGATTTTTTATCTTTTATAAGTAAGACAACGAAAGTTATGCATTATTACTGAGAAATGAATTCCATGGGCCTCTTTAATTTCTCTTTCACTTCCCCTTTTCTTTCTCTTTCATATAGTTTCTAGGCGAGACTGGGAAATTCACCTTGCAGAATTCTCTACAGGCAAGGGTTTGTGGGAATAATGTGGCTCATGGACCACATGCCTCTCCTTTCTTTCTTTACATTGTAGCTCCGTGAAGAGGGGACTTCATTAAATGCAGACTCAGCTTGGGTTTTGGCAAGTAGCATGTAGGTGATGAATTTCCTTCCACAAGGAGTGTGTGCTCTGTGGTCTGTCTCTATATCAGCAGCTATTGGTGCTTATTTCTTTGAACTCACTGGAGATTGCGCAACATCAATACACCATGTTCCTGTCTCCTTTGTTACACAGATTGCACCCATGAAGAGAAACTTCTCTTTTTAATTGTTTTGTAGCCCAGTGGTTCCATTTACATAGGTGAGACAAAACAGACATTTAGCTTTTTCTATATTGACTGCTTTTTATATCAATGATCAAACCACTACTGTCTTCTAGTGGACTCTGATTAGTTCTTTTAAAAATATCATTGTTAAACAAAAAATCATTGTAGCCTTGTATGCAGGCATGGTGGTGCACACCTTTAATCCCAGTACTTGGGAGGCAGAGGTTGGAGAACCACCGTGAATTTGAGGCCACACTGAGAATACAGAGTCAATTCCAGGTCAGCCTGGGCTAGAGTGAGACCCTTCCTCAAAAAACTATATATATATATCATTGTGAACTCCTTGATTTAAGCATAAAGATGTGACTGCCAATCCCAACTATTCTTGTCAATAATCAAAATATGTTGTTGACCAGTGAGAGGCTCTTTAATCTATTCCTGGGTCCTCTTTCCACACCCTCTATGGCTTTGATGTTGTTATTTGGATTTTCACAAGGGCTGGGTCCAGCTGGTACATCTCTTGCACCAAGGTTAAAATCAACATCTTTCCTAAGATGCCTCCCAGCCTGTAGTTGGGTTAATAGCTAGAGGCAATGGCCTGCGTGCTGGCAGATTTTCAGGTAGCAGGTTTGCTGTTGTTTTTAGGCATTTTTCTGAGGACAGGGCTTGGCATATTTTTAAAATCTAAAATGCAGCATTTCTAATCTAGGAGGGTTTTAAATGATTCCATTTTAAACTTGTAATTTCATTGCTCCCATGCTGAGAGTCCTTAGCCTCATTTCTTACACACTTATAGTTTCAGGATGAAAATATCGTTCCTGAACAGTTTAAGATTCTGCTTTTGTAGAGATGATGACATCAAAATAAAAGAGGGACTAATTTGGGAGGGGGTTTCTTGGAGAGAGATTTGTGAAGGGGAAGGTGGGGTGGGGGAGACAATTATAGTTTATTGTTTATAATCATGGAAGTTGTTAATAAAAAAAAGTTAAAATTGATTCCGCTTTTACAGAAGTTTTATCTATGGGATAGATCTAAACACGGGCAAAGACTGTAAGATGACTTCCTATGCAATGATGATGCCATTGGACATACATTATGTCTCATTTTTTTATGTTTTTAATTTTAGGGATCATTTTGTAAGCACTTAATTGTTTTGTGTTAACATGGAGAATATGTACATAGTTTCAACATCAAAGCAACATATCAAGGTAAGTTTAAAGAGGTAGGGTTTCACCAGGCATGGTGGTGCCCGCCTTTAATCCCAGCACTTGGCACTTGGGAGGCAGAGGTAGGAGGATTGCCATGAGTTCAAGGCCACCCTGAGACTCCATAGTGAATTCCAGGTCAGCTTGGGCCAAAGTGAGATCCTGCCTTGAAAAACCAAAAAAAAAAAAAAAAAAAAAAACAAAAAAAAAAAAAAAGAGAGAGAGAGAAGAAGAAGAAGAAGAAGAAGAAGTAGGGTTTCTTGTCCCTTCTACCAAATGCTCTCCCTCTTTTTAAGTCATCACCACTGCAGTATTATGGGAATTTAGAATGGCGTCAAGATCATGTACTGTAGTTGCCTGCTTTAGATATGTTATAGATGTATGCATTTGCATTCCACTCATGTGAGTTACAGTATTGTTTCTTTACCTTGTGTTCTTTACCAGCATCATGTCTGTGAAATGACTGTGTGGTAATGTGTGGAGATAGCTCTAAACCCTTTCCCTAACAGTAGCATTCCATAGTGTGGCCGCACTGGGGTTAATTCTCCTGCCATGAATTTGTCCTGGTTCTCCTGTGCTATCTTTTGCTCTTATTGTCTAGGAAGGAATCCTTGTTCACACATCCTTGAGCATTTTTGAGAATGGACTTTGGAATGGAATACTGGAACTTTTAAATGTTTTTTTTTGGGGGGTGGTGGGTTTGAGGTAAGGTCTCACTCTAGTCCAGGCTGACCTGGAATTCACTATGGAGTCTCAGGGTGGCCTCAAGCTCACAGTGATCCTCCTACCTCTGTCTCCCAAGTGCTGGGATTAAAGGTGTGCACCACCATGCCTGGCATGGAATACTGGAATTTTAATTGGTGGATTGCAAGATCAATATACATTTGTGATGAATTCTTACTGGTCATGCTTCTCTTATTTCCTACTCCCTCTAGACATGAGTGAGAGTGCATGTGCCTCAGAAGCATTATCTACACAGTGTCTCTTTTGGACTTTTACTAACCTAACATATCATAGGGGACTGTCTTTGTGGCTTCAATTTGCATCCCTCTATGGCTGTTTTTAAGTCCAGAATCTGTAGGCTAGTTGGGCATTTTTCTTCTGCTTTAGTGGTTACTAGTTGGCCAGAGGCATTAATAATTTCTCTGCTATATAAATGACAACTAGATTTCCTCCATTTGCCATTTGTACCTTTGTCTTTTTCTACCTTTATTTGATTATTTGATTTTCAGAAATTATCCCATCTTACCAGGTATGATCAAATCACTGCCTTTAGTCACAAGGATCAAAATTATAACAATAATTAAAAGAAGGATGTTGATTTTCACAAAAATAGCTTTATTTCTACTTTCCTTTGAGTTTGAAGGTAGGTAAAGAAGCACTAAGAAACACGAATCTTCTCGTCCAGACGCCATCCAGCTCCATCTGAGAAGACAACACTGTGTGGCTCTGTGTTGTGTTCTTAGCTGTGATCAGTCAGGCTCAGCCACAGGAAGAGGCAGGTGAGAGACTCGGGGAAACCAGCAGTGTTCGGTGCCCTCAGGCTCAGAGAGTCAGGCTTGCATGCTGAGACTCAGGGGTGCCAGGGAGTGGGCTTGACCAGGCAGGTAGGAGCACCCAGAAGTGAGGCTCAGGGCAGACATCCCAGACACAGGGACTGGGAGCCAGAGTCTCATTCAGGGGTTGGGGTGGCATACACAAATGTGGTGCAAGGAGACTTTGTGGATGTTCTTGTATTGTCATTAGGTCTCATGAGAGAGCACAGTAAGGATCTAGTGGCAGGTCCTACCACACGTGTGTACCTGATCACCTGGGCCACTGATCCCCAGCTGTCTGTGGGAATGCAGGAGAGTAGGGAGCTTTGAACTTTGCAGTCTGTATAAATGTTTGCATTGATATATTGAGGTACCACATGCTGGGAAACTTGTAAAGAACGTAAGTTTGCTTCTCACAGTTTTATAAACTTGAAAGCCCATGCTCAGGATCTTGTGTCTGGTGAACACTGATACCTGGTGAGCAGTGGTTCCATCAGTGGTGTCCTCTCTCAGGGACATCCTCACAGAGAAGTCAGGAAAGTGAAAAGGACAGACATCCTGAAACCTTTCCTAAAATGTTACTAAACCTTCCTCAAATGCCTCAATCCTTGCTGTTATTTGAATAGTGTTATTGGTTCAACATGAATTTTGGACCTCATGTTCAAACCTAGCACCACCCTGTTTTCTTTTCCTTGGAAAGTTAATCTCTAATAATGCTAATAGAGTGCTTCATAAGACCTAGGTGGAATGGAAATCTGAAAAGCAAAAAGCATCATAAACTTGCCTCATGGTGTCACCACACAAGCTGCACACCAGGGACCAGCATGAGCTCAAATGTGGGAAGGGACTTGGCGGTGTAGCCTGAGGAAGTGAAGTGAACAGAGGTTGGCGTCTCCCATCCAGCCTTCGTCTTCTTCTTCACCTGACTTATCCATGTGACGGTCTCTCTGCTCCTGCACTAACATGTTTGCCTTGCTTTACACATAGGTCTGGTCCTGAAATCTCCTGGAAAATTAGTAAATGAACAAAAAGAATGTATGTGTGTGGGGGGGGGAGGTGTGTGGGTGTGTACATGTACATGATTCTAGTGAGAGAGTCTGGGAATGTGAGGGCCCTTTGAATGACATGGGGGTTGGTTTGAGTGATTCCATTTGAATTTTAGTGCAGTTTAAAGGCTTAGGCTGCTAGCCTGGCCTGGGGAAGATTCTTCCCATATAAGAAAGGAGGGTGAGAGAACCCCAGAAAGTTTATCACTGAAATCCTGATGCAAGAAAGAAATGCAACAAGATTTTACAGAATCAATTCTTCATTTCTGCACCCTTCCAGGGTCAAAAGTAAAATGTGATTTCTTTTTGTCCCCCACCTTATTGTTAAATAGTCTTTTGCTCATAGGTGGATGTGTACTATTTTCCCAACTATGTGTTAACATTCCCTTAGCAACAATGCCATTCTCTCATCCCTGGCTCCTGCCACTGAGAACACATTCCATGTCTTTGCTCCCCCATAAACTTGTCAGTTCACTGTAATACATTTCTTTTATACTACTGAATTTTATTATGGTTTTTAATTAAATTGCCTCATGGTGTATCTATCACTATGCAGATCTGTGAATGAACAGGTAAGAATTTGGAAACCTTGGAGGTTATCAGTTAAAAACCTTTGTCATACTCATAAAGATCTTTCAATGAAGAAATCTGGGATGTTCCAGATTTATACATATTTATAGCTTAGCAGGGATAAGAAAGAAGCCAGAATACTCTATCCCAGCCCTCTGCTCCTTTCCCTACATACTTTCAACCCTGACTCTGGCAGAAATCTGCTGTGTACCATGGGCCATTCACAGGACTCTTTTGCCTTGACATTTTTAAAAATGGGGTTAATATTAGCTTCAATCTCACACTTTGTGGATCAAGGGAGACATATGAATGCACATTTATGTGACTAGACCTAAAATCACTCTGACATAATACAGCTCTCTCCATTGGAAATATCCTGTTCTTCTGAGACAGCCATGAGACAAGCTTATGTGGAATCAATATCACTTGACAATAATGATATTGATAATGCAACCGAGATGTCTGCATCTGTGAGATGTTGGAGCTAGCCTAGTAAGAAAGAAAGCTTCAAGACTGTATGGTGAGAAAAAAGTTGAAAAACAGAATACAACATGCATGGATATCTCAAAAGGACACTCCAAAGACCCAAGTATATCAGTCACTTTTTCTTATTTCTGGGACAAAACACCAGAGCAGAAACAGGTTAGGGAAGCAAAGGGTTTATTTGTATTATTTTATATATTTTAAAATATTTATTTATTTGAAAGGATAGGGGGAGTGAGAGAGGGATGGAGAGAATTGGTGCACCAATGTCTCTAGCCACAGCAAACAAACCCCAGATGCATTCACAGCTCTGTACATCTGGCTTTATGTGGGTGCTGGGAAATTGAAACTGGATCCTTAGGCATTGCAGGAAAGTGCCTTAACCTCTGATCCATCTCCACAGCCCAAGAATTTTTTTTTTTCAGTTCACAATTTTAAGAGAAATCCATTATGGTGGGGGAAACACAGTAGGAGCAGGAAACAGGCATCGCATCTTCATATGAGAAGGAAGGGAAAAGAGAGATTGGAATATAATACCTCAGGGGCCACCCAGAGACATATTTCCTCCAGCTAGCCTCATCCACTTAAAGTTTTATAAGCTATGGATTAAGTATTAAAACACATGGTTCTATTGGGGGCATTTATATTAACATACCAAGAACTATGTGGAATATTGCATTTCTTTCTTTTTAGTGGAAGTTTTTAGAAAAGGTACTTGCTTGAAGCAGAAGCAGGAAGGATGGCTGCTGGTTCACTGGTGTTTCTTCCCGGAGGTAGAAGCACTTCTAAGACATGTCATATTTTCTTCATTACTGGAGCTTAGAAACAGTGGTTCCAAATGGCTACAATGGTGAGCCTGGTCCTCTTCTCACTGGAGCATCTTACAGGGCACAGGCCTGAACCAAACAACCTCCCAGCTGCTGGGGAGATTTCCATCAGCTCTTCTGTGGAAAACAAAACAAAAACAAATCAAGTAAAGAAGGTCCTTGCTATGAACTGTGAGCCTGAGGCAGATGGACTTTAGGAAGAATTTCCTAGGCTCTGAAAATGTCGGCAAACCAAGCATGCTGGGGAAAATGGTCCTCCCCACAGTGTATCCTTTCTTCTCATAGGTCTTCTCCAGTCTCTCCCTTCTTTCCAGGATGAAACAAATGGGCAGCTGCAGGTGCACATGGTGGATCTCTAGAGCCTGATGGCAGAGCTGACATCTTGGTAGCAGGGCTGTCTTTCCTACCCTGCCTGGACTGCCTGTCTGAACCCTATCCCGAGAGGTGCAGACCCCACTGCACCCAGGGAGTCTTGTTAGCCCACTCTGGTTTAATATCTAGCCATCTGTTCCAGCTTTTAAAATAGTTTCTATCCTTGGGCTACAGTTGTGATGAGAGTTAACTGAAATATTTATATATAAAATGTCACCATCTGAAATCCAGAAAATCTTTATTACAAAACAAGTATTTACTTTAATGTTAGTTTCAACAAGTATTTTGTGTTGAGTTTTTCTAGAGAAAAATCTTTTGGATAGAAAAATAAATATTTCCATGATAAAAAATTTGACTAGAGCCGGGCGTGGTGGCACACGCCTTTAAGCCCTGCACTTGGGAGGCAGAGGTAGGACGATCACTGTGAGTTCAAGGTCACCCTGAAACTACGTAGTGAATTCCAGGTCAGCCTGAGCTAGAGTGAGACCCTACCTCGAAAAAACAAAACAACCACCACAACAGAATCTGACTAGAAGTTTTCTATGAGAAGTAAAATTAGGATGAAGTGAATATAATAGTAAATGATATGCTTGTTTGAAAATCAGCAAATAAAGTTGAGTGTGCCACAGGCATTTCTTTGGATGGCGGTCGCAGTGGGCAGGGCAGGGGTGCCTTACTCATGCTACAGTGTGAAGGGCTCGTGTCCCTCAGCCACCAGGGGCAAGGTAGCCCTCGAGTCTACCCAGCAGACTCTATGAGCAGGGAAGTGTGCAGCCTAACTGACCTAGGCTCGGTGGAGGACTTTCTGAGGAAATTGACTCATTCAAAAGGTAGGTTAGCTTTCTCTTTTAGTTAGAACTCCTGATATCCAGAGGGAACAAAGGAAGGAAGGAAGGAAGGAAGGAAGGGAGGGAGGGAGGGAGGGAGGGAGGGAGGGAGGAAGGAAGGAAGGAAGGAAGGGAAGAGAGAAAGGAAAAGAGGAAGGAAGAGAGGAAGGAAGAAGGAAGGGGAAAGGAAGGGTTCTCCTGGGCACATTTGTAAGACAGAGAGAAGGTCACAGCTGGGCTGGATACTAGATGCAAGGTTTAAAGAAAAACATCTACACACAACAGAAAAAATAAGAAGACAGAGAAATATCTAAATTACAAAACTTTTGTGTTCAGATGGCCTGAACATTAGGGCTGCATCCTGATATACAGGGATGTCAGAATGACAGGTCTTCAAACAGTATACAATTTGCTGGGAGCTGCCTGTGCTGGAACCTTCATGACATCACAAGGAAGGTCTGGCTTAACATTTTGCTGTGCCACTCATGAGTGGAAGCTTATGGTATATGATGGAAGCCCTGATGAGCTTCATATAGTCTGGAGACAGACTGTGTGTGATTGCCAGAAAATGGCCCCACCCTCTGTCCCAGGTCAAGTCACCAGAGGCTGGTGTTTCCTGGCATTCAAATGAAGAATAGACACTGTGCACAGGGCTTCACCAGCACCTCCCTGCCTGTGTCACACAACGTTCCAGAAGTCATTTCCCCAGCATACGTTTCTATGTGTGGGTTTGGGGAGGTTGGGCCTTTGAGTTTCACTCCCTGTGTACTCTCATCCACTGACCCTCCTGCTGTGGAGAACAGGACTACTCATTGGGTGGTAAAACACTGAAACATTCTACAATGGCACCCAAATTTGGTCAGCTAGAGAAAAAGAATATTTTAATTACCCCCTCCCACTATAACTTCTTTTATTGTGTACCCCCCCCCGCCCCCCGCCCTGGGGAGATGTGACACATGTCTATTCATCACAGGTAGGACACAGATTACAGACCAAAGCAGGATGGCACCAAAACCAGTGTTGATGAGCGGACGAGTTTTCTTGGGTTCCTTACAGAGCCTGGGTGAGAGATTACTTAGAGGAGTATGGAGACCCCAGGCGGCCAGAACACTGGGGCATCTTATCCGGGTATGGATGACTGCCTCTCCAGAGCTGCTGAGATGGATTTTTCTGTCCCCTGACCTTCCACCCTCTTAAAAAACAAAACAAAACAAAAAAAACTCAAAACATTTTGCTTTTATTTGCTTGTGAGTAGAGAAAGAGATAATGGGTGTGCCAGGACCATCTTGCACTGTAACTGAACTTCAGATACATGTGACACTTTGTACTCCTGGCTTTACTTGGATACTGGAGAACTGAACCCAGCTGGTGGGCTTTACAAGCACCTTTAAGCTCTGAGTCATCTTTCCAACCCTTCTACCCTCTTTATACTTCATTTTCCCCAGAAGCCATGAGCCCTGGTGCATCACTGCATACAGCTGGCACAGGTGAGGGTCTGAGACCTTTCCCTTCCTTCTCTTTTCTTCTGTTGGGGAATGTCAACAGGCCCAGTCTTGAGAGTATATGTCATGAGCAGTTCCAGTTGCTTCTAATAAAGCTGTCAACAGTTGTTTTTCTGGAAGGACTGATCTCACAGTGCTGGTTAGAGTATGCACCTCGACACTTGTTTATTGCTCCTATACACTCGGGGAATGGTCATGTGACATTGTAAATTTCAGCTCTCTAAGACTCGACCTCCTGAGTTTCCTAAGTCTCCCTCCTTCCAGGAGGAAATATTTCAATTCAGACAAATTTGCTATACAATAGTCAGTTACATGTCAATTAGTTACCCTACCCTACTGATGATTTTTGGAGAGATTTTTGATACCTGTTCGGATCTCCATGCTTGTTATAGGTTTATTTAAGTGATTAATCTCATCTTGATTTAATGTAGGTAGGTCATATAAATCAAGGAACTCATTCATTTCTTGCAGATTTTCATACTTTGTGAAGTATATGCTTTTATAGTATGTCCCTATGATTTTTTGAATTTCTCTGGCATCTGTTGTGATGTTACCTTTTTCATCTCTAATTTTATTAATTTGTGTCTCTTCTCTTTTTCTTTTGGTCAGATTTGCTAAGGGTTTATCAATCTTGTTTATCCTTTCTGATGATTTTTTTAAACACTACGGTAAGACTAGATTTTACAAACTTTAAGTAAGCACATATAAGTGAGTTTTCTTCCATTTCTCTTTCTGGTTTATGGCTTTGCTTTTTATTTCCTTCATTCAAAGTTTACAGTCAGCTTTGCATAGAATTAATATCTAACCTACTGGCATAATGTAAGCTGCTCTTAACAATGATAGTAGTTAATTTTAAATTAGTGAATTTATTTAAATGAATTACCCGGGTCATTATTTGTATGCAGTTGTTTCCAAGTTTTACTGGGAATAAAATAATGAAAGCATGACCCAGACAGTGCTGTCATCCCTGTGACTTAGGACCAGTAAAGACCTATTTTCTCGCCCTCATATGACACTTTCGTAATTTTTCCAATTACCACTGCATAGAAAAGTCAACTCTTGTTGAATTACTGACAAACAAATGTGAAGGAATGAATTGAAGCAGCCCCCAGCCTTGAAACAATGACATGTTATCATGTGACACGTGGACATGTGGTACTAGAATGAAGCAATGATAGGATGCAAGCCTGCTCCCAGACAGATGAAAGTGGGCCTTTGCCCATTACCAGCCTAGTCACTCCCACCTTGGTGGGTCCTTTCATTCTGGATTCATAAAGCATTTACCTTGTTATTCTTAATGTTTTATTTTTATTTATTTATTTCTTTGTGAGAAAAAGGGAGAGGGGCAGATAGGCAGGGAAAGAATGTGCACACCAGGGCCTCGAGCCACTGCAAATGAATTCCAGATGCATGTGCCACCTTGCCCATCTGGCTTACATGGGTACTGAGAAATTGAACCTGGGTCCTTGGGCTTCACATTAAAGTGACTTAACTGCTAAGCCATCCTTTCAGCCCTTGTTATTCTTTATTTACCTTGTACAGGATGTTCTTTGCTTCTCTCTCAAATAACATAAGAATAAATGCCAATTAAACTTATATATCTTCCCCAAATCCATTAGTCATAGACTTACTCAGGGATGTTTATTTGCCAGTGGCTTCTTCTTCCTGGCTCTGTCTTTGTTTAGGAATCAGCTGTTCCAGCAGGTAGCTTTGGATCAGCCCTCTTCTCAAAAAAAATAGCCCTTCTCTATTTTCTGGAGCAAAGGAGAAGAAAATCTTTCTCTGGCTCTAAAGCAAGTGTTGTAGTCAGGTTCACATTGTTGGTAGAAATCACCCAACCAAGAGCAGCTTGTGGGAAAAAGAGGTTTATTTTGGTTTACAGGCTCGAGGGGAAGCTCCACGATGGCAGGGGAAATGATGGTATGAGCACAGGGTGGACATCACCCCCTGGCCAACATAAGGTGGGCCATAGCAACAGGAAAGTGTGCAAAACACTAGCATAGGCAAACTGGCTATAACACCCATAAGCCCACCCACAACAAAACAGTGCCTCCAGGAGGCTTTAATTTCTAATTGCTATCAGCTGGGGAACCAAGTTCATGGGAGACACCAGAATCAAACCATCACAGCAAGCATACCCATCTGCTCCATTCCTTTCTTCCCACTGGCTGCATTTCTGATGTCTGCCTAGCTCCTATATTTTCTAAATTGAGGCCATTTAGTCCTGGGTCACTCCACAGTGCTAGAACTTACTTGACTTCAAATTACTCCAAGCCTAGCTCTATTCTACCCCACTCCCATTATGTCTCTGTAGGTGGGCATATGCAGACATGATGAAGACAGAATATATCTGTTGCTGTATTATGGTAACTCTGAACTTCCTGTTAGAAGATTCAAGCCAGAGACCAACTCAAAAGAATAGTAACTGTCAGTGATAGGGAGTTTAAATACCCACTTAAGGGGAGACATAATAAGCAGATAGTAGGTAAGATTGGAATAGTTCTGCAAAAGTCTAAACCCACTCTGCTGCACTGGCTAAACAGATGGAATACTATAGTCCAAGTTCCCATGCCCACAGGGCTTCAAAATCTTCAGGGTTTTTTTTGTTGTTGTTGTTTTGTTCTGTTTTTTGAGGTAGGGACTCACTATGTAGTCTCAGGTGGCCTTGAACTCATGGCGATCCTCCTACCTCTGCTTCTCAAGAGCTGGGATTAAAGGCATGCTCCACAATGCCTGGATAAAATCTTCAGTTTTTTAAATGTTTTATTTAGTTATTAGAGAGGGACAATGAAAGAGAGAAAGGGGGGGCGTAAAAGAGAGAAAAAGAGAGAGAATGGGCATGCCAGGGATTCTAGTCACTGTAAACAAGCTCCAGATGTATATACCACTTTTTTCATGTGGCTTTACATGGGTCCTGGGAAATTGAACCTGGGTCATTAGGCTTTGCAGGCAAATGCCTTAACCACTGACCCATTTCTCGAGACCAAGTCTTTAGTTTTCCCTTTAAAAATTCAGATGTTTATAATCTGAAATAGGAATAACTAAGCTGTCAGAGTGACCCACTATTTGCATCAGTGAACTGACTCTTTTTCTTACTCCAATCACTCCTCCAACTTAGCAGTTAAGGCACTTGCCTGCAAAAGCCTAGTGACCTAAGTTTGATTCTCCAGTGCCCAAGTAAAGCCAGATGCAGAAAGTGGCACATGCATCTGGTGGTTGTTCGCAGTGCCTGGAGGCCTTGGTGTGCCCTTTCTCTCTGTCTGTTTCTCTTTTTGTTTGCTTGCTCTCTCTCTTTTTCTCTCTGCTTGGAAAAAAAAATGTTGTTCTTCATTAAAGGTAAAACTGAACAGAAAAGTATTAATGGAGCCTCTGTTCTGTTGGGTACAGGTACAGGAGACAGTGGAGCTGTGATATTTATAAGATACAGATTTTCCCCAACAGTGAAAATGTCAGAGCCAGGGGTTTTGTTATGATGAAGGTGGGATGGGGTGGAGCTCTGGGGATGTAATTTTGGAGCAAAGGGCATACAGTGTGTCAAGCCTGTTTTGTTTTGTTGACTGAAATAGATTTTATTATCTGAGATATATTTTATCAAATATATCAAATATTACTTCCTGTTATTGCAGTACTTTGACTCCTCCCTGTGTTTTTGAGGAGCAGGAGACACATGTAACGCTCTGTAAGCACCACCCTGAGGAGTTTGGTGGAGGCTGTGATACGCAGGTGGGCATTAGGAACGTGGATATGAAGGAAGGCATCAGAAACATAGGCATGAAAGGCAGATCTGACTCTGGAGAACTCACAGCAGAATCACCTGTCGGGAAACCTAAGCTTTCCTTGCAAGAAGCAGGATTTCTGAAAAATTTTATAATAAATATTCAAGTTTCAAAGGGCCATATTTTGGGGAACTAAAAACAGAATTTTACAAAGTTGTTTTCACTAAAAACAGAATAAAACTGAAGCTTATTATGGTGGTTTGGATCAAATGTCCCCCATAAACTCATGCGTGATCTTTAGCTGGTGGCCATTTGTGTGTGAGTCGGAGCCTTGCTGAGGCGGTGCTTTGCTGGGGGTGGGCCTTGTGATTTTATTGGGCCCTAGCTCATCAATGTTAGTTTGGCTCATTCCCTTGCTGCTGTTTTCCACCTGCTGTGACAGAGTGATGTCTAGCCTCTGCTCATGCCACACATTCCCCTGCTGTCATAACGCTTCCCCTCCAGACTGAAAGCTAAATTAATCCCTTTCCTCTCATAAACTGCTTTTGGTCAGGTGTTTCCTTCCAGTACTGGGAAGGCAACTGCGACACTGCATTATGCCTTGAGTTTAAACCTCCTACTGATCCAACTAATCTGCAAACACTGATTCTCATCTTCTAGTGCCAAACCATGGGACAGTGATTTTTATCACATGAGGTTTGACAAGGAAGGGCATCTGATCCTCCCACAGAGAGGCTGACAAAGATAGTGCTCCACATGAGTTTCTGGTCACACTGTCTCTGACTTGTGGGCAAGGTCCCCATTCATCATTCCCCACAGAGAACAAAGTGAGTTGTTTTCACAGTGTCACACTTGTTACACTCAGAACTTAGCCTGGCGCCTCCTACATGGGTAAAAACATCTAGTACCTTCTGCACGAATAACTCACACCCAGCACCTCATACATAGGTGGAGCCCTATGTTTGGATGGGTCTGGCAGCACTAGGAAGTCACATCTTGAGAATTCTTCCAAAAGAATCTTGGGCTTGAAATAATTCCAGTCAGCTTCCTTTTATCCTCTTTTGTTAAGAAGTAAATAGCCTAACCAAAAAAAAAAAAAAAAAAAGGAAAACACAAAGTCAAAATGACAGGCAAGAAATGAAAGAATCGGGCCAGTGGTGATGCATGACATGGCCTATATTTGATTTTCTATGTAGGAAACACTTAAAATTGATTTTCAATATTTCCATCACTGTTCTTAAGCCACCATTGTCATGTTTTCTGTGGTAGGGTGCACGTCGCATCTCCAGTAGCTTGCCCCCTTTTTCCTACCCCACTTTCTTATGATGTCCTTTAAATGCAGTCTGAAAACAAGTTTGTTTGCATATTAATCCAACACAGACAGGACCACAGAGAAGCTAGAGATGGCTGAGTTTAGGACAGTGTAACAGGGTACTGTGAGTCTTAGACTTTAATAAAACATCACAGGACATGTCACAGAAGAAAAAATCTTCTATTTTTATATCAGTGTTTAGAACCTTTGCTGTGTGCCAGGGCCCTCCCAGCTAAGTCCTGTGATCCTGTTAGATAGGACTCACCTGCTGCAAACAGTTCAGGAATCAGCCTACACTCCCAGGGGCTTTTGGAATGACTGCCTCCCTAACATAGGCTAGCTAATTCCATGGATTGTTAGTTAATTCAGTGTGGCTAATTAGACTTGTGTTTGATTTTCTTCTTCCTCTTATTCTCCTCTTCCTCCAGTCTCTAGAAGAAAACCACTTGTAATCCCTCATTGACCAGTTTAAAAATATGTAAAATTATTGGGCTAGCAAGATGGATTATTGGTTAAGGTACTTTGCCTGCAAGCCAAAGAACCCAGATTTGATTCCCCAGGACCCATGTAGGCCAGATGCACGTGCCCCTGGAGTTCATTTACAGTGGCTAGAGACACTGGCATGCCCATTCTCATTCTCTCTCTCTGCCTCTTTCCCTCTCCGTTCTCATAAATAAATAAATAAATAAATAAATAAATAAATAAATAAATAAATAAAATAAAAACATATGTCCTACTATCCTAAGGACATTAAAACTAGCCCCTTGGGGACAGAGTTATGCCAGCCACCAGACAATCTTCTAGAATGCAAAAATATTCAGTATTAGTGGGCAGTCATGTATGAGTTATAGTCTACTTAATGGGATGTACGAAGAGTAAGATCACTGTTGAAAATCTCTGACTTTCTAGGGTGCTATAGTTCCATGCTGAGGGGCTGTAGTTGCCATTATCCATTGCAATTCATTCAGTATTCTTAATCACTAACATGGTTGATGACATAATCAGATTTATGACTGGACAATGTTAGCAAAGCCACACCATCATCTGAATAGACTGTGGCATGGACCACCTCTGGCATTGTGGCAGGGGCTTGCTTTATGTGGCTGATCTGGCTCATTCATCAAGGGAATGTCTATGATTCTGTACCAACTTTTTTTCTTTTACCTGTGTATTGAGAATTTTTGTCTCCTTTGCCCCAACCTACTTCCAATGAACCCTTCTTTCTAACTAGTCCCTCTTCTATTTTGATGTCAGTTTTTTTGCTTTCCTCCATTATCCATGAAGACATGCTGATGGACTCAGTATTTTGCAAGTCTTGTCTGTACTGACTTCTACAGTTGGCTTCACTGATGATCATCTGAAATCCTTTTTTTTTTTTTTCTTTTTTCGAGGTAGAGTCTCACTCTGGTCCAGGCTGACCGGGAATTAACTCTGTCATCTCAGGGTGGCCTTGAACTCATGGCAATCCTCCTACCTCTGCCTCCCGAGTGCTGGGATTAAAGGCATGCACCTCCACGCCCGGCCTGAAATCCTTTTAGAAATGGCAGAATCCATATGTTGCAGTCAGGTTCACATTGCTGGTAGAAATCACCAAGCCAAAAGAAGCTTGTGGGAAAAAAAGAGATTTATTTTGGCTTACAGGCTTGAGGAGGAAGCTCCATGATAGCAGGGGGAAACAATGGCATGAGTAAGCAGAGGGTGGACATCATCCCCTGGCCAACATAAGGTGGACAATAGCAACAGGAGAATGTGCTAAACACTGGCATGGAGAAACTGGATAAAACACCCATAAGCTTTTCCCCAACAATACTCTGTCTCCTGGAGGCTTTAATTTCCAATTGCCATCAGCAATTGCCAGAACACCTAAGTTTATGGGGGACACCTGAACCAAACCACCACATTCTGCCCCTGGCTCCCATAAACTGATAACCATACATAATATAAGATATAATGCATTCATCCAACTTTAAAATTTTCCACACTTTTTATCTAATTTAATTCTAATAATGTTCAAACATCTTCATAATCTAGGGTCTTTTAATGGAGCCATTATACCAAAAAAAAAAAAAAAATCCCTTAAAACTCCATAATGGCACAGAATAAACACTCATACTGCAAAAGATGGCATTGGGCATAACAAAGAAATATTCAACCAACACAAGATTTAAAACAACCAGGGCAAACATCGAACTCTCTAGCTCCAAGACCAGTAACTCTAGTCAGTGACAAAGCTCTAAGTCCAGTAATTCTAACCAGCAGCAAGTCTCTGGAGTTCCAATTCCATCCCTCCCACTAGGCTACTCACAGTACTGGAAAACTTCATTGGGAACAGCAGCTTTCGTTGGCAGCCATATCATGGTCCTGGCATCTCCACTGGGTCTCCTCTGCAACCCACAGTCCATCCTCATGACTCCATTGGCTCTCCATGCTGGCATCCAGCAAACCTGCTACACACTGCCCATGGCCATTTCCAAAACACAAGACTGTGTTGCAAATTCAATGACCCTCTTGTTCCTGCATTTCTTATACTCTGTAATACCATATAGAGTGCCAAATTCTTAATCCATAGTGGGAATAAAGCTGACTTTGAAGAACAGGATACTCCATAAGCACTCATGCCCCTTCAAAAGAGTTCTCATTCTTCCTATTGCCCCAGAACAGGTTAGCTGGCCCCATCACAAAGGTTTTAATCTCTCATATAATTGCAGCTGAAAGACAAAAGTTTCAGCCCAAAGATTTTACTTCTGTGCATATCCCTCTGTACACACCAGTCTGCTTCTATGCAAAGCAATCCTGAACAAGTTATCAGGACACAGGCATAACAGCAAGCTTCTCACACAAACTTCTTCAAGACCAGTCCAGGCAAAGCTCTTTCTTATCCTCATAAGTCATACCTCACAGTCCATAGATCTTTCTGCATCCAAGTCTTTCAATGCTGGCCACAATATTCCATCGAGCTATACTTACAGCACTGCAAGAAATATTTTAGGCCAAGGTTTCGAATCCTCTCTCATTCCTCTTGAAAATCAGCTTCAAAAGGCTATAGACACACAGTTAGGTACCTAGCAGCAAATGACACCACTCCTCAGTACCAACATTACTGTTGCTGTCGGGTTCGCATTGCTGCCAGAAAACACTTGACCAAGAGCAACTAGTTGGTAGGGGAAGGGTTTATTTTGGCTTATAGGCTCAAGTGGAAACTCCATTATGGCAGGGGAAAATTATAGCATGAGCCGAGGGTGAACATCAACCCCTGGCCAACATAAGGTGGACAATAGCAACAGAAGAGTGTGCTAAAAACTGGCAAGGGGAAACTGGCTCCAGGAAGCTTTAATTTCCAATTGTCATCAGCTGGGGAGCCTTGCACCGGAACACCTAAGTTTATGGGGGACACTGGGATCAAAGCACCACACCATACATTTGTGTTAACTCTCTCATTAGTGCCAGTAACATGTCATTCACCATACAGTAGAAATTTTCATCTCTTCTAAGGATGATTCTGTAAGAAACACAGGTGGAGCTGAAAGCAATTAGCCAGATTCCTCACATCTCTTAGTGTGAAGCACACATGTCAAAAGATGCTTACTAAGTGATATACATCGTCAAGGAGAGCTTCACCACCTTCAGACCAGGTTCTCTCACAGTGCTCTCTGCCCTGTGCCATCACCGTATGTGTGACCTGGACTTGGGTCAAGCGCATGAGTCAAGGAATGACAGGAAACTAAGATCAAAGTAGTCTGGGATTTGCTCTATCTCTGTCAAAAACCTCTTCATACATCATGTTTGAAACCTGTGCATAATCATTAGAGAACCTGGCCTTCAAAAGATGCCTGACTCATCTTAAACATAATAACGTTGTGTCTGTTCTGCTCTGGTAGTAAACCCTCTACCATGGCCTGTCTAATCTGTCAGTGATTTGTGTTCTGGAAGTGCTGTCATCTTCAGACAGTGACACAGTGTGTTCTTGCCCGATTCTTGTAAAATCATGAACACCAGCCCATCCTTCTCTCCCATTGTTCCATTAAAGGTCACAAAAACCCAAACACTTCTTTTTTTTTTTTTCACAGCTCTTAGGATTGCTGTCCTAATTTACTATATATTTAATGTTGTTTTACCAGCTTCAACAATGTTATGGCGAGGAAAGAATAAGATGTGAAAAGTGAGAAGTTGGAGTATGGAAGTGATAAAAAAAAAAAAATGGAAGAAAAGGAGGCTTGGTTTATAACCAACTTTTTGGATGCTTTTGCCAAAGCTTCTAAACATCTTGGAAATTATTCAAGGGTACACAAAAATCCATATCATTTTAATTGCCTTAGGGATTTTCAAATATCAACTGTAGCTAGGTATGGCTGTACACACTTGTAATCCTAGATTTACTGAAGGCTGGGACAGGAGGATAGTGAGTTCAAGGCTGGCCTAAACTATATGTGTTTGAGGCCAGCTTGGGCAAAGAAACTTGTCTCTATAGCTATGCTATCTAATTTGATAGCTAGTAACTATATCCAGCTAAGTATTAATTGATGAATTTAATTAGAATACAGGTTCATAGTTGTATTAAAGTATTTTTGTGGCCAGGTGGTAGAGAACTAGACATTAAAGGCAGGCTTAGTGATTCACATCTTTAATCCCAGTACTCAGGAGGTGAAGTTGGGAAGATTCCTACAAGTTTGAGGGTAGCCTGGTGCTACAGAGTATTTCTAGGTCATCCTGGGCTAGAATGAGGCCCTACCTTAAACAGCCCCCCAAATCTAGATTTTACAGGATTTCACAAGCTAAATAAGCAGGTAACCATGGATACAGAACCGGACAAAATATATACTGAGCATTGCCATCATTGCCAACAGTTCTGTGGAACAGGGTGGCTCTTGAGAATTTGTGGT